>NW_022294603.1:0-1590 GCF_002776525.5 Piliocolobus tephrosceles | reverse complement strand
ATTGAATGGTAGTCTTGGTTTTAATGTTTTATGTTTTGTTTTTTCAAGAAGGCTTCAGACATTCTATTCCCTAGGTTATTTAATGTCTTAAAAATGTGGTTAGGAGCCATTACATTTTGATAATGTCTTGGGTTGATGAAAACATTCTGTTTTTCTCAAAACTTGGCTCCTTTCTTCTGGCTCTGAATTTAGCTGTGGAGAAATTTGAGGGCAAATGTGCTCTCTTTTAGGCCTGACTTACAAAACTTACCTAGTATAGCTATAAATGTTGTTGTGTGTAAATTTTTCCTCTAATACTAGAAGAGATTTAAAAAAATTCCTGCACAATATTTCTTAATTTTAAGTACACTTTTTGTATTATGCCTTGAATACTTTTTCTATTCTGCATGTCCAGTTCTCTAATTGTCTGGCCTCCAGTTTAGATTCTTCTTTCTAATTTCTTTAATTCATTTGTCTTTTCTTATTCTCTCCCTTTGATTACCTCTAACTACTCTTGTTCAGTAATTTTATTGCAGTCACTTCATTTTGTTCTTTTTTCTAATTTATTTCTTTTTTCCTTAATGGTAATTTGATTCTCAACTTTTTCTTCACACTTTAATCTCACCATTTCTATCTCATTCTGACAGAATCTATCTTTCCCTCATACTGCTATTTTTTGAATTTATATTCTTATTAAATTTTGTAGGCTAACGCAGCCATGAAGAATCTCTTTGTTCTCTGAGAATTTCTTTGTTTAATCAATATCAAATGCCATTCTTTGAAGTCTAAAACACTGGCTGTAGCCATTTTCTTATTTGATTGCTGCTGGATATGTATATATTCAGCAATATAATATGCATACTTATATAATATATCATTATATAGTATAGATATTGAATATATGTGCAATAAATATTATATATTGAATATATATAGAATATATGTTGAATATATATTATATGTAATGTTGAATATATATTATATATTGAATATTATATATTCACAGATTCCTGAAACACCTGATATCTAATGGCCCAATCATTTGTTTATAGACTGGAGTGTGAACTAATCTATGGGTGTGAATTTATTATATTATATATTAAATATATATTATCTATATATATTATATATATCTATAATATTATATATTCTACATACATATATATATAGCTATTTTGACTTCTTACTAGTCTCTATCGTGGTTAGCTAGACAACTCTTATTAGATATTACTTCCATTTTATAGAGAAAGAAATTAAGTTTTAAAGAAGTTAAATTCCCAAGATTGTACATACATAGAAGGTAATGGATGGATAGAGATAAACCAGTAAAATCAAGATTTTAAACCCCTGTATTTTAGTCAGGTCAGTCTTGTTCTTCAACCATTCCTATCTACGCAATACTTGTAGTTATGCTTCAAATGTCATTGAAAATATTATTATTTCTTCCCTCTGCTTGTGGTAATCATGCTGCTACAGTAACATGACTAATAAATTATGGTACACACAGGCTGACTCTTATCACTGACAGGCCAATCTGCCTCGACATTTAGATATGAAGATGACATATGTGGATAATAAATTCACACCCATAGATTAGTTCACACTCCATTC
>NW_022294602.1:0-1890 GCF_002776525.5 Piliocolobus tephrosceles | reverse complement strand
AGACAGAGTCTCGCTCTGTCGCCCAGGCTGGAGTGCACTGCTGCGATCTCGGCTCACTGCAAGCTCCGCCTCCCGGGTTCACGCCATTCTCCTGCCTCAGCCTCCCGAGTAACTGGCGTGAGCCACCGCGCCCGGCATTATTTTATTTTTTGTAGAGACAGGGTTTCACCATGTTGCCCAGGTTGTTTCACATTGTTTTAATCCAGGCTGGTTATAAACTCTTGGGCTCCCAAAGAGGTGGGATTATAGGCTGAGTCACTACCCCCAGCCTCTATATCATGACTTCTTTCATGGCGAGTCAGGTGACTGGAAGGAGTGTAGGCTTTACTGCATCTCTTACATTCATAGAGTTTTTCTCCAGTATGAATTCTTTCGTAGAGGTGAAGGGAACTGAGGTGACTGAAGGCTTGGTCACATTGTTTACATTCATAGGCTTTCTCTCCAGTATGAGTACTTCTATGGTTACAAAGGGAACTCAAACCACTAAAGGCTTTGCCACATTGTTTACATTCATAGGATCTCTCTCCAGTATGAATGCTTCCATGGTAACGAAGGGTTGTGGAACAGCTGAAGGCTTTATCACATTTGGTACATTTATAGGGTCTTTCTCCAGTGTGAGTCCTTTCATGCGTCTTAAAGGAACAAGAAAATCTGAGTGCTTTCCCACATTCCTTACATTGGTAGAGTTTCTCTCCAGTGTAAGTTCGTTCGTGTATTAGACAAGAACCGGAAACAGTGAACACTTTACCACATTGTTTACATTTATAGGATTTTTCTCCTGTGTGAGTTCTCTGATGTCTTTCAAATGAATTGAGAAAATAAAAAGATTTCCCACATATCTTACATTTGTAACTGGATTTCCACTGTGCATTATCATGTGTCTTCTAACACCTGGAACAGAAACGAAGAATTTGCCACACTCTTCACATTTATATTGCTTCTCTCCATATGGTTTGTATCCTGAGTGAACTAGGACGTGCCTATTAAGGAGGGAATGACGTACAAAGACTTTTCCACAAATACACTGCTACCAATACCAAGGAAAATGCATTTTTTATTTTTTGCCATGATTGAATTATTTGAAAGTAAATGGGTTACTACTGAAAACACAGCTACCACCTGCATGGCTATGACCAAATTAGTAACATTCATGTACACAATTTTGTAGTACTACTTATTCATTCACTAGTTAACTCATTCACTCACTCACTCATTCAATTCTTCACTCGCTCACTCACTCATTCAATTCTTCACTCACTCACTCATTCACTCACTCAGTCGTTTACTCATTCACTCACCCTTTTACTCACTCACTCATTCACTCACTCAACCATTCACTAACCCATTCACTCACTCACTCACGTATTCACTTACTCACTCATTGACTCACTCACCCATTCACTTGCTCATTCACTAACCCATTCACTCACTCTATCACTCACTCATTCACTAAGCCATTCACTCTCTCATTTACTCACCCATTCACTCACTCATTCATTCCCTCATTCACTCGCTCAGCCTTTCACTAACTCACTCTTTCACTCACCCATTCACTCATTCACTCACTCATTCACTCACTTATTCACTCACTCACTCATTTCCTCATTAATTCACGCATTCACTCACTCAATCATTCACTCATTCACTCACTCATTCACTCACCCTTTACTCACACACTCACTCATTTATTGACTCATTCACTCATTCGTTCATTCACTCACTCACTTCTTCACTCACTCATTCACTCACTCACCCACTCGTTTGTTCACTCACTCATTCACCACTCATCCATTCACTAAGTCATTCATTCACTCACTCATCACTCATTTATTCCCTCGGTCACTCACTCATTCACTCACTCACTCACTTATTCACCCACTCATTCACTAA
>NW_022294601.1:0-1677 GCF_002776525.5 Piliocolobus tephrosceles | reverse complement strand
TGAGACAAACTTAGTTTCACATCCTTGCTCTGCCACTTACTGGCTGCCTGACCTAAGGCAATTATTAACAGCTCAGAGCCTCAATTTTTTCACCTAGAATACCTACTGCCCAAGGTTATTGTGAAGTCAAATAAGATTGTGAAGGTTAAACATCCAGTATATGGAAAATCGTCAATAAGTATTTAAATTATTCATACCACATTCAAAGCTGTAAGGTAATGCTATTCAAAGTGGGGTCTGAGGACCAGCAACTCAGCTTCACTAGAACTGGAAATTCTCAGGCCCCATCCTGGGTCCACTGTGTGGGGGTAGAGCATGAAATCCATCTTAACAACCTCTTCCAGTGATTCTTATACCTAATACAGTTTGAGAAGCTATGTTGTAAGGAGTCCAAAAATGTAATGCAGTTTAATCCCCTACATTTTCATTTTACGGAAGAGTAAACTAAAGTAGTAAGATCCTCAGCCACTTATTGAAAGTCATTCAGTAGTCTTGTGGCAGAGCAGAGATTTAACCCTAATTGCCTTATCTAGATCTTCAATCTAGTGCAGCACTGGGGGGCTAAAGAAGTAGGAAGCTGTTTGCTGTGATTCCAGACAACTAGATAAAGAAAGAAATCAAGCTGCAAAAACAAGAGACCCACTAATAGAAATGTAAAACATATCCCATTTTCTGTTCTTGGACACTGGGTCAATAACCATTAATGTATCTAATAAGCAGAAAGGATAGGCCTGTAAATAATCCGCCAGATTTTCTTACTGAAATGTTGACTCACAGGATTTGTATTAGACTCCTAATAATACAGTACAATAATTAGACATAGCATAACACAGTGACTTATTTTCATTCTTCGTTATTTTTCATTCTCCATTAATAACTCAGCAAAAACCATCTGATGTTTACATTCAACATTCTCTGAACTTTATTGCAAACATACTCCAGAAAAAACACCACAAATGTTGGGTTTCCCTTTAAAATAATCAGAATTGCATACTGACAGATACCATGAGTAAACTGCATGAACAAATAACAGCCAATTTTCTATCAATTTCAAACATGTGGGCTTGCATTCATTTACCTGTCTGCGTCTCTAATTTCAAAACTTTCAGTAATCCATCTTCACCACCGCATGCTATGAACCCTTGTTCCTTGTTCCAGGATACACACTTCAGCTTCACGTTATTGGGAATGGAAATCTGTAAAAGCAACCATAGCCGCACTAGCAACTTTTCACGAAGGAGGTGGGAAATAAGTCTGCAGGAGATGACGGCTGAAGAAAATCTTCCAAGAAGAAAAACGGACGGTCTTGCAGAAAAAAAAACGAGCTGTTGTGAAATGGGCATGGTCCCTTGAACTGACCCTGGCTCTAGCCTTTGGGAAAGAGGGAAAGAAGTGCAAAAAAGAGAAGGATACTGACTGCGGAGGAAGCCAACGCCAGAGTCACCGGATGGATTTTTTAAGGGAGGGCGGGGAGCGGGTATAAATCCATACCACCAGTCCCTCTTCCTTTTTACCCACAACACTTAGGCTATCCTATTGTTATTTCTTTTCTCTTGCCCAGTGGCTCGTGGTGATCCAAAGAGTTTAAATCACGTGGATCAGCAACAAGTGGAGGAGGAAAGATAGAGTAGCACGTGGCGACTTATCCTCGAGCCACCCAAAAGGACCTAGCCAGGG
>NW_022294600.1:0-1279 GCF_002776525.5 Piliocolobus tephrosceles | reverse complement strand
AGCAGTTTGCTAACACTCTTTTCGTGGAATCTGTAAAGTGATATTTGAGAGCCAATAAAGGCCCACTGTGAAAATGGAAGTATCTTCACATAACAACTAGAGAATAGCTTTCTGAGAGATTGCTTTCTGAAGTGCAATTTCATCACACAGAATTCCACCCTTCCCTTCTTGGAACAGTTTTCTGACACTGTTGCCGTGGACTCTGCAATGTGATATTTGGGAGCTCATTGAGGGCTATGTTGAGAAAGGATATATCCTCAGACAGAAGCTGGAAAGAAGCCTTCTAGAAACTGCATTGCGATTTGTGAATGCCACTCACAGAGTTACACGTTTCTCTTCAGTCATCAGTTCGCTAACACAGTTTTCTGGAAATCTGCAATGGGATATTTCTCAGCGCAATGAAGCTTATGGTGACAAAGGAAATCTCCTCCGAGGAACACTAGAAAGAAGCTTCCTTAGAAACTTCTTGTTGATGTGTGAATTCATCTCACAGAGTTGCGCTTATATTTCATGGAGCAGGCCATTAACACTGTCTTTGAAGAAATTAAGAAAGGTCATTTTGGAATGCATGGAGGCCTGCGCTGATAAAGGAAATATCATCAGTGATAAACGAGAGAGAAGCTTTCTGAAAAATTTCTTTGTGATCTGTGAATTCATCGCACAGTGTTACAACACATTCCGCAGGAAGAAGTTTGCTAACACTCTTTTCGTGGAATCTGTAAAGTGATATTTGGGTGCCAATTCGGACCCACACTGAAAAAGGAAGTATCCACACATAACAACTAGGGAATAGCTTTCTGAGAGATTATTTTCTGATGTGTGACTTCATCACACAGAGTTCCACCCTTGCTTCCTCAAACAGTTTGCTAACACTGTTGCCGTGGATTCTGCAATGTGATATTTGGGAGCTCATTGAGGGCTATGGTGAGAAAGGATATATCTTCAGACAGAAACTCTAAAGAAGCCATCTGCGAAACTGCATAGCGATGTTTGAATGCAACTCACAGAGTTACAGGTTTCTCTTCAGTCATCAGTTTGCTAACATAGTTTTCTGGAAATCTGCAATGGGATATTTCTAAGAGCAATGAAGCTTATTGTGACAAAGGAAATCTCCTCAGATAAAAAGAAAATAGACCCTTCCATAAAACTTTCTTCTTGATGTGTGAATTCATCTCAAAGGGTTATACTTATATTTCATGGAGCAGGCCATTAACACTCTCTTTGAAGAAACTAAGAAAGGTTACTTGGAACGCATGGAGGCCAGCGCTGATAAAGTAAA
>NW_022294599.1:0-4960 GCF_002776525.5 Piliocolobus tephrosceles | reverse complement strand
TTACCATGGAAGCATTCATACTGGAGAGAGACCCTATGAATGTAAACAATGTGGCAAAGCCTTTAGTAGGTTGAGTTCCCTTTGTAACCATAGAAGTACTCATACTGGAGAGAAAGCCTGTGAATGTAAACAATGTGACCAAGCCTTCATTCACCTCAGTTCCCTTCACCTCTATGAAAGAATTCATACTGGAGAAAAACTCTATGAATGTAAGAGATGCGGTAAAGCCTACACTCCTTCCAGTCACCTGACTCGCCATGAAAGAAGTCATGATATAGAGGCTGGGGGTAGTGACTCAGCCTATAATCCCACCACTTTGGGAGCCCAGGAGTTTATAACCAGCCTGGATTAAAACAATGTGAAACAACCTGGGCAACATGGTGAAACCCTGTCTCTACAAAAAATAAAAAAATGCCGGGAGCGGTGGCTCACACCAGCTACTCGGGAGGCTGAGGCAGGAGAATGGCATGAACCCGGGAGGCGGAGCTTGCCGTGAGACGAGATCGCACCAGTGCACTCCAGCGTGGGCGACAGAGCGAGACTCCGTCTCTAAAGAAATAAGTAAATAAAAATAATGAGCTGGGCATGGTGGCACATTTCAGTTGTCTTAGTTCCTTTTCAAGGACATAAAAAGCCACAGGGGTTTGGGGGTAAGTGCTGTGCTTGCGGATCACGAGGTCAGGAGATCGAGACCATCCTGGCCAACATGGTGAAACCTCGTCTCTGCTAAAAGTATAAAAATTAGCTGGGTGTGGTAGCATATGGTTGTGATCCCAGCTACTCAGGACGCTGAGGCAGGAGAATCACTTGAACCCAGGAGGCAGAGGTTGCAGTGATCCCAGATTGTGCCACTGCACTCCAGCCTGGCGACGGAGTGAGACTCCATCTCAAAAATAAATAAATAAATAAATAAATAAATAAATAAAGCCCCTTGAATGTAAGAAATGTGGTGAAACATTTACTCTTTCCCATTCCCTCATAAACATGAAAGAGCTCACACTGCAGAGAAACCTTAAGAATGTAGGAAATGTCGTCAAGCCTTCAGATTTTTCTGTTTGTGAAAATTTGGGAGGCCTCAGACTGGAGAAAAGCCTTTTGAATTTAAATTTGTGGTAAGGCCTTCAGCTGTGTTAGTTCCTTTGGATGACATCAGCTCATTCCTGAGAAAAACCCTATGAATGTCCAGAATGTGGGAATGTTTCATTTCTCTCATACCCACTCAAGGACATATGAAAATGCACACTGTAGCTGGCTGGACCTTGTAAATACAAGAACGTACACAGGATTAAAACTCTAATAGTTTAGAAACTGCAAGAATATTTTCAGTTTTAACATTCACTTGAAAAGTCATGTGAAATCTCCCACTGGAAAGAAATTCTATAAGTGAAGCTTTTCTAATTTGGAAAGCCTGATGCAAATTAATTATGGTGCAGTGCTTGAAAAGAATGTATGAATATAGATCACAAATCATGCTACTATAAAGACACATGCACACATATGTTTATTGCGGCACTATTCACAATAGCAAAGACTTGGAATCAACCCAAATGTCCATCAGTGACAGACTGGACTAAGAAAATGTGGCACATATACACCATGGAATACTATGCAGCCATAAAAAACGATGAGTTTGTGTCCTTTGTAGGGACATGGATGCAGCTGGAAACCATCATTCTTAGCAGACTATCACAAGAACAGAAAACCAAACACCACATGTTCTCACTCATAGGTGGGAACTGAACAATGAGATCACTTGGACTGAGGAAGGGGAATATCACACACCAGGGCCAATCATGGGGAGGGGGGAGGGGGGAGGGATTGCATTGGGAGTTATACCTGATGTAAATGACGAGTTGATGGGTGCAGCACACCAACATGGCACAAGTATACATATGTAACAAACCTGCACGTTATGCACATGTACCCTAGAACTTAAAGTATAACAATAATAATAATAATAAATTTAAAAAAACACATGGACATGTATGTTTATTGTGGCACTATTCACAATAGCAAAGACTTGGAATTAACCCAAATGTCCAGCAGTGACAGACTGGATTAAGAAAATATGGCACATATACACCATGGAATACTATGGAGTCATAAAAAAGAATGAGTTCATGTCCTTCGCAAGGACATGGATGAAGCTGGAAACCATCATTCTGAGCAAACTATTGCAAGAGCAGAAAACCAAACACCGCATGTTCTCACTTACAGGTGGGAATTGAACAATGAGAACACCTGGACACAGATTGGGGAACATCAAGCTTTGCAAAATACACTTTCTAAAAACTCTGAGAGCTGTCTCAGATTTTCAGGGCTCACACATATAATGTAGGATGTCAATGTTTATAAAACAGACATTATTCTACCTACTATTACAAATATGCTGCCAATTAACCTTAGACTTTCTCAACAAAATAAAAAATGTTGATGAGGTACAAATAATATATTTAAACTTAAATAATGTTGCAAGTTTTAATATGGCTACTTTTCAATTTTTCAATACTATGTTTTACTACTTTAACACTGTAAGAAAAATTAGTAATGAAAACATAAATAAAAGTGTTTACAGCGGGGTGTACCTGTTTTCTCCAGCCTCTGTCCATCCCCAGCTTTCATCCCAACTGTCGTGATGGTGGCTCTAAGCATTGCTCCTTTCTCTGTACCAAGATCTCTCTCCAGAAACAAACCCAAATCTTACCATATGTTATGGCACACTGTGATGATGAACAGCGATGAGCAGCCAAAGCCTCAAGGCAGGGAGGCTTTTGTAAAACAAGACTTATAGAATATAACATGTGAAAGTAAAGCCCAGAGCCGAGCTCCCTCCTCAGCACACGGGGAGCAGACAGGAAGCTTTTGCCTCACCTTCCTCAATGGCCTGCAGCCACATCTCCCTAGGTCAGTCTTAAGGACAACGAAACTCTAGTCTTCAAGGTGGACACGCTACTAGGTGCTCGAAAGCCATGGTGACCCACTCTTGGGTGGGTCCTGAGGAGACCAAATCTCTGGTTGTAATCCTAACTCTAACCCTGTCCCAAGACTTTGACCCTAAACCTAAACCCTGGTCCCTAATTCTGATCCTTACTTTGACCTTGACACTGACCATGACCCCACCTCAAACCATACTTCTGGCCCTGACTCAGCATAATCCCTGTTGTTTTGTTTACGATCTATCTCTAGTCTTACCCTCTAGTGGTAAATAGCTGTACCCAAATGCACTTTTAAATTATTTAACTTCTTTTCCTTGAATTGTCTAAGGACATCCTAAAGGAAATGTCATTATGTATTTTGTAGTCCCTCTGAGTGGCATGGCTTCAGATAAGTTCTAATACTTTGCAAGACATAAAAGGTTTGGAGAGTGACAGCACTGGGTTGTTTGGGATGCATGTTGGCATTCATGATAGTCATTGGTGCTGTTCTCCAAATATTTTCAGTTCACTTTTTATTAATGCATTCTGACTGTTCCATCCCACCTACTTAAATTTTCACATGACCACATGACTGTTTTTTTCTTTGCCAATGGAGGTGAGAAGAAAATAACATGTGACTTTTTCAGGAGAAATTTCTAAGAAACAGAGTTCTATTCCACATGCTTTTTTCTCTTTTCTATAGCAATGGGGATCTTATTGATGGTCCCTCCTTCCATCTGGATTCCTGTGTTAGGATGATACAGCACAGAGCTACCTCTCACCTGACCCATAATGAGATGTATATAAATGAGGAAGAAGATTTTTGAGCCACTGAAATTTGGAGGTTGTCTGTCACCACAGTTTAACCTAGCTCCCATTGACTGATGCAGGGCTGAAGAATGAGTCCAAACTGGATCTGGACAAGACATGTGAAGAGCACTCCAGGCTGAGTAAAAGTCAAGTGTTATCTCAAAGATAACAGTGAACACAATATGTTATTGGTGTAGGTGTGGGATAAATAAGGTATATCAGGTGAGAATAATGAGAAACTCAACTTTAAAAGATGGTGCTGATTTGGACTGTGGAGAGATTCAAATGCCCTGCTTAGCATTTGAGATTGTGATGGTTGAACAAACTAATTAAAAGCCCTAAAGGAAGACTTGGGATAAATATCTGAGGGTGTCTAATATCCCAATTTTTCATCCTAAAATCGGCAGAGTCCTTGACCCCATTCTAGTGACACTTCCAAAAGAAAAAAGACCTGCATTTCTTCAACAACCCACATTGAGAGACTTTCCTGCACTTTTGACCTGTGGCTAACACTCCTCACCTTTCATTCTGTCATCAGCATTTTGGGGAAACACCTTTTGAGAGGGAAAACCTGTAACGCTCTATGATTTACAGGTTATTAAGTGGCCCTTATCATTCCCTCCAGAGGTGGAAACACAAATGATGATGGTGTCTGAGCTCACAGCAGCAAGCAGGCATGTGTGCTCAGCAGTCACGTGGTTCATCTGCTAGGAGCTTACTAAATACGATATTCTACAATGTTGCTTAACACAAGGGGAGACGCTCCTGACTCAGAGGGTTTAATTGCTCGCCTACTTCTTTTTCTGCCCTCTTGGGCTCCTAAAATGAAAAGAACCCTGGGGTGTTAAAATGAGTCAAAGGGGTGCCAGCCGTATCACAGCAAAATAGATTCCTAAAAAATCCCTGGCCTAAGATGACAGCCTTGGCTGGATAACTTTGAATGTGCTGATAGTGGACATGGGAGAGTGAAGGTGGTTGAAATGTTCATATTAAAGAATTTCCACCCAGATTGCAAGAAAAGAGAGAGGAATGGAGATGGCAGCATAAGTCCCTACAATAAAAGCAGATGTTTTGAGATGACTTGTATTTGTTCTGAAAAAAATGAAAGACAGAAACCAAAGTTTAGCCTGAGGCTAAAATTAATTGGGCAATAAGCCAGAGGTACATATGACATAGACAGATTGAAACATTTCTCCCTTATATTAATACAAATACTAAACTTACAAATAAATTGA
>NW_022294598.1:0-4858 GCF_002776525.5 Piliocolobus tephrosceles | reverse complement strand
TTATCAATAGCAAGCCTAACATGTTCCAAACCATGTAGTGGACATTGAAGGATGCATCTCAGTTGAATTGAATAAAGCAAAACTGTAAAGTTATGCTTTATTTTTGTATAATAAACAGTTTAAAAAGTATTCAATTAAGATTTATTGATTTTCCTACCTAATTTTATTTATATGTCACTTCTGGATATAGAGGAGGAACAAATCCTTTCCTCATGGTGCCATAAAATAAATTAACTGAAGCTTACTTTTCTACAACTACATTAAATTTTAACTTAAAAAAATCTTGCTTTAATCACTTCTTAGCCTTTTGGCAAAGAGCAAGTGTAAAAGTCTTGCTCTAATGTACTAAACGTGATATATCCTCTTGCTTCATTAGTTAGATTCTTCCTCAAAAGTGGTTTATGAAGAAGTCTTTACAGCTTCTACATCTTTACAGTTGAGTGTAAAGGACTACCAACATGCTCTCTTTTAAACACAAAATGCCTTTTGCAAACCACAGTGGACATGGACCAAAATTTATTTTAAAACATTTCAATTCTGCCATTATAAGAAAATAGAAATTTGCAAAGTCAACTGGAAACCACTCTTTATGATCTGGAGATGGAACATCTACATTGCAAAGTTACCTTAACTACCTGGCCATCCAGTTGACCACTGCACCATAAATTTCTCCCTCTAGAAGGGAGATTTTCTTACTGAGTGAGGTTGTGGATAAGATACTTAACAGCTCTGGAACCACAATGCAATGGTTTGAATACAACCCCCAGATTTCATGTGTTGGAAACCTAAAATTCATATGTTAATTAGAGGTAGGGCCTTTGGGAGGTAATTAGCATTAGATAAGGTCATCAGGATGGGACCCCATTATGAAACTGATTGCGTTAAAGAAGAGGAAGAGAGGTCGGGCGCGGTGGCTCAAGCCTGTAATCCCAGCACTTTGGGAGGCCGAGACGGGCGGATCACGAGGTCAGGAGATCGAGACCATCCTGGCTAACACGGTGAAACCCCGTATCTACTAAAAATACAAAAAAACTAGCCGGGCGAGGTGGTGGCGCCTGTAGTCCCAACTACTCGGGAGGCTGAGGCAGGAGAATGGCGTGAACCTGGGAGGTGGAGCTTGCAGTGAGCTGAGATCCGGCCACTGCACTCCAGCCTGGGTGACAGAGCAAGACTCCATCTCAAAAAAAAAAATAAATAAATAAAGAAGAAGAGGAAGAGAGACCAGAGCTTATATACATGCTCTTGCTCTCTTACCATGTGATGCCTTCCATATTTTATGACACAGAATGGAGATTCTCACCAGATGCTAGCACCATGCTCTTGGACTCCCCAGCCTCCAGAACTGTAAGAAATAACTTCCTTTTCTTTACAAATTACCCAGTCTGTAATACCCTATTATAGAAATGCAAAACAGACTAAGACATATGATGTCAAAGTTGGTGCTAAATTTCCTGTTTACCTAATTACTGTCCTACTACAAGAAAGATCTGAACTTACATTCCAATCTATCTGACAGGTTCAGGATCTTTTTAAATTAAATGTGTCTTATAAAGGACAATTACTTACATATGCTGACAAACTATGTTCCAGGGAATATTCTTTGTGATCTTAAAAGTTACTCTGAAGAAAAATAATGTGTCAGTGTGTGTAAGTTTGGAAAAAGCTTTGCACTCTATTTCTCTCTTGGAGATTCGTAATGCAGATTTAGGATACGGAAGTTCTAGAAAAATCTTGACTTGAAATCTGTTCATTTTATTTAAGCCACCAATTCCCAAAAGAATTTACCAGTGAATATCTTTTTCAGGAAATATTTTATGATATCAAAGAAATTTGGTATTCCTGAAAATACAGTTGGAGAAATTTTTTAAAGATAGCTGAGAAGGGACAATAAAAAGAAAAGGCAACATAAAAGGAGTCAAAATGTAGGAAATGTTTATGTGACTTACCTTTGATTTTGTCAGTCATAACAGAGTAAACTCTCTGGGTGTGGTGCCTCATGTCTGTAATCCCAGCACTTTGGGAGGCTGAGGCGGTTGGATCACCTGAGGTCGGGAGTTCCACGCCAGCCTAGCCAACATGGTGAAACCCTGTCTCTACTAAAAATAAAAAATTTAGCAGGGTGTGGTAACATGCATCTGTAATCCCAGATACTCAGGACTAAGGCACAAGAATTGCCTGGACTCAGGAGGCAGAGGCTACAGTGAGCCAAGATCGTGCCCTGCACTCCAGTCTGGGTGACAGAGCAAGACTCCATCTCAAAAAAAAAAAAAAAAAAAAGAGTAAATTGCTTTCGCTTTGGGACATTCCTTAATTTGATTTCCCTGGGAGAATGATGAAGGAAACAATTAATAACTGAAAAATTCGAATAATAAATTAAGTATAAGATATGCTCTTTATTGAATGACAACAGTATAACATGACATAAATATCAATAACTACTGACGTCAATATAAAACAGAGGTAATATGAATAGAGAAATATTAATCAAGATATAATATTAAAATCATTAGAAAGGGGAGGAAGCTTACTTTCTAATTTCTCCTCTTGCTATTTTTTCGAATAAGAAATGGTTTTGGTTGTAGGTCAAAAATGGTCAAATACTCTCAATATTATATTGTTTTATCTAATGAATTCTAAGACACTTTTTATTATTATACTTATTTTACCAAAAAGAAAAAATAGGATCAGTGTCATGTTCATGATTGTTCAGCAAGCAATTGGCCCAGTTGCTTCAATCTTGACATATCTGATTAAAATTCCAAACGTTTTCTGCTATATGGTTTTAACTTAAGCAACTGTAGGATGATTGGCTTAAAATAAGCATATGTGTGTGTACCCCCAGAGGAGAAAAAATCTGACAGAAATATATCAGATTCTACAAAACTCAACTGTTATTCAGTTTCTCTAATATCTAGGTAGAAAGCTGTATTCAGAGGAAGATTTAATTGCTTCAATCCAGAGCATATTATTTATTTAAAACCAAAAAGCCTAGCGCTTCTCTTGGGCCTATTGTCAGTCACTGGCCATTCCCTATGACTAATCTATATTGAAGATATTTGGAGTTTAATCCTGAGTCACTCTGTAGCAAAACTGCCGGGTATACCTACAGGGTAGTGAATAGAAACATGAAAGGTTTGCTTCATTAAAGAATTCATGAGGTTAAATCCATATGTAAGAGGTGCAACTTGCTGCTATAGCTGCCCCTTTGCCACCCATATATGTTCCTTTGCCTCAAATGATGTTATTCTCTCTCCTAATGTGGTAAAAGGAATGAAGACATTAGCCACATAAGTTCACACAGTCCAGGTATTTCAGAATCAGTAAAGTAAGTCTATTCACAAGCCTAAGAAAGGAAATGAGGATAGATTATAGCAACTGCTAATGAAATTTATATTTCAACCAACAATACAGTTAAGTGAGGGATGATTTCTTGTTCCTAGTTGACTAAACAGCAAAATTCACCTTTATCCTAAATCTCATTATGAATTTAAGAGAATGATATGAGTTGAATTTAATATCCTTATGTTGATCAGGTGAAAATCCAGGAAGAAAAGAAACCATCTACATTATGGTAGATGCCTTCGGCTTATGAAAACTTTGGTAGATCTTCATTTCTCAGACTTATTCTTCCATTTCTTGTCAGTGCTACCAAAACGGGAAAAGTTCCCTTGTGCCCCTAGCAGGGTGTTCAGTGGGGGTGTGGCCTGCTTCTTTGGTCAAATCTCTAGGGGGAACGTGCAGACAGGCTCTGGGGCTCCAACCTCACAGCAGCATCTAGGGGTGAATGTTTACAGCTCCTGAAGTTCCAGCGGGCATGTGTTACCATATGCTCTTTTAGTTTGGCCATTTATAGGTGGCTTGTGTTTATCAGCTCAATTAGACCCCCTGACTTATTGCAATGTGTCCGGAATTTATTCCTTCCGGTGGGTTCTTGGTCTCGCTGACTTCAGGAATGAAGCCATGGACTTTCACAGTGAGTGTTACAGCTCTTAAAGATGGTGTGTCCAGAGTTTATTCCTTCAGATGTGTTCGGAGTTTCTTCCTTCCGGTGGGTTCACGTCTCCCTGACCTCAGGAATGTAGCCACAGGTCCTTGAGGTGAGTGTTACAGCTCATAAACTAGTGCAGACCCAAAGAGTGAGCAGCAGAAAGATTTTTTGTGAAGAGCAAAAGAACAAAGCTTCCACAGTCCGGAAGGGGACCTGAGTGGGTTGCCACTGCTGGCTAGGGTGGCCAGTTTTTATTCCCTTATTTGGCCCCACCCACATCCTGCTGATTGGTCCATTTTACAGAGTACTGATTGGTGCATTTAAAATCCTTTAGCTAGACACAGAGTGCTGATTGGTGCATTTTTACAGAGTGCTGTTGGTGCATTTACTGTTCTTTAGCTAGACACAGAGCGCTGATTGGTGTGTTTTTACAGAGTGCTGATTGGTGCATTTACAATCCTTTAGCTAGACAGAGAGCACTGATTGGTGCATCTACAATCCTCTAGTTAGACAGAAAAGTTCCCTAAGTCCCCACTCCTAGTCCAGCTGGCTTCACCTCTCAGCAAGGACAGAGGGCTTTCTATATCCTGGGGTTTCTTGCCTTGATGTACCAAAAGAAATCACACCTAGGCTTGGAAAAAGAGTGCAAGGGTTTACTGAGTGGAAGTAGCTCTCAGCAGATGGGGGAGCCAGAAGGGAGTTGGAGTGGGAAGGTGGTTTTCCCCTGGCGTCTGGCCATTCAGTGGCTCTCCTCTGACCGCCGGGCCAAACTCCTCATCCTTCGGCAGATGGATGGCCTGAGAGCCTCTGCTGGTGCCTGTCGATGTGCTCTTCCGTGGTGCGTTCCTCTCAATGTCCAACTGCTTGTGT
>NW_022294597.1:0-1099 GCF_002776525.5 Piliocolobus tephrosceles | reverse complement strand
AAAAGTTGTCTTTAAGTCCCAGTGTTGTAAATCAAGGCTCTTCGTTCCGCTTATCTCTATTGTAATTGCAGTCTTCCACTTATCTCTATTGTAATTGCAGGGACTTCACGTGACTTTCTCGCTCTTTATGTTTCTTTGCCCTTTGATTTCCTTATTAATACCAGCATTCATTCACTGTTAGCCTTTTTAAGAGACAGTGTATTATTTTGTAAAGGGAGGGTGTTTGCCATGCTAATTAATACTCCCTCATACCCTGTCTGGTTTGTGAATTTGGATTTTCCAATGTCTTTATTGGAGCAAGGAACAACTATTTTTATACACTGGTTTAAAAAAAATGGTTGAAAGTGGGATGTAGAAGGCTTAGATTCTGAAACAATGTGTCATCCGAACCCAATGTTACCTCTGGGATTAATGTTGAATTTATTCGGTTAAAAGAAAGCTAATTCAATGTCTATTAAGGATAATACGAATAGTTGGCCAGGAGCCGTGGCTCACGCTTGTAATCCCAACACTTTGGGAGGCCGAGGCGGGTGGATCATGAGGCCAGGAGTTCAAGACCAGCCTGGCCAAGATGGTGAAACTGTTTCTACTAAAAATACAAAAATTAGCCAGGCGTGGTGGCGGGCGCCTGTAGTCCCAGCTACTCGGGAGGCTGAGGCGGAAGAATCGCTTGAACTGGAGAGGTGGAGGTTGCAGTGAGCCGAGATCATGCCACTGCACTCCAGCCTGGGTGATGGAGCGAGACTCCACCTCAAAAAAAAAAAGAAAATAATAATACAAATAACTTTTTTTTAATTATTAGAAAGACGCATGGAAAAAGAGGTTCAACATTTGAACTATTTGATTGTTGTGTGTCTCCTTTATGTGATCGTCCCTGAATTCAGGAATTGCCTCCCTTAAGCTGGTACCCTTGTACCAGGAAAACACTTGTTGAATGAATAAGTGAGTGAATGAATGCAGTTCCGCAAGTGCCTGTCAGTTCCTCTTCTTGGCTTGGCAACCATGCAGAGAATCCCAGTGAGGGGCAGTGTGGGGTATTAGTTTTTTGGTTTTTTTGTTTTGTTTTGTTTTGTTTGTTTGTTTCTAAACACGGTCAATT
>NW_022294596.1:0-1152 GCF_002776525.5 Piliocolobus tephrosceles | reverse complement strand
GGATGCAACTGGAAACCATCATTCTTAGCAAACTATCACAAGAAGAGAAAACCAAACACCGCATGTTCTCACTCATAGGTGGGAACTGAACAATGAGTTCACTTGGACTCGGGAAGGGGAACATCACACACTGGGGCCTATCATGGGGAGGGGGTAGGGGGGAGGGATTGCATTGGGGAGTTATACCTGATATAAATGATGAATTGATGGGTGCTGACGAGTTGATGGGTGCAGCACACCAATATGGTACAGGTATACATATGTAACAAACCTGCACGTTATGCACATGTACCCTAGAACTTAAAGTATAATAAAAAAAAAAAAAGAAAAGAAAAACATTGAGTAGGGGGTTGGACATGAACACATTTCTCCTTTTAAAAGATCTTGCTCATGGTCATGTAGAGAATGTAGAAAGTCAAGTAAACCTAGAGACAGGAAGACCTATAAGAATTGTTGGGAAAATTCAGGCAAGAAGTTATGAAGTCCTCAATTAAAGCAGTAGCACACAGGGACACATGATTTTGATAGGTTAATAGACTGAATAGGATTTGTGCAACAGATTTTTGAAATAACTCCTGGATTTCTAGTGTAGGAAAATGTTAGGGAGAAAAATAGGTGTCATCCACAAAGTTGGGGAATGAAGTAGGTAATAATACAGAGAGTATTATCTCAAACAGTTCAATCTGGTCACAGAGCCACCTAATGCATGGATCTGGAATAAACTCCCAAGACTCACGATTTTTAGGTTTGTGGTCATTTCTCTGCAAGACAATTGGACTACATGGCTAAAGTTTATAACATAAAACACAGAGAGACAAGAGGCATAAAGCTAGTTCAGGAATCTAGTTATGTCTGGAAAAGTCTATACTTTGTAAGAACAGGAAAGAGCAGGTACTGTTACAGAAAATACTGAACTATATAATTTGCATTAAAAAACCCTAAAATTAATTACTCATAACAATATAATGTCATATGTGTTGGAGTAAGCCTTCTGTCTTCCAATGTTACTTACCTCGTAAGAGCTGTCTTTTTAAGAGAAGAAAGAAGAAAGGTGTTTTTCAAGAAAAAGAAGTAAAAACAGCATTTAAAATAATTTAACTTATCCCAAGAAAATGCTAATGGTGGTGAAATATCAAAAACAAGCAAAGGTAA
>NW_022294595.1:0-3998 GCF_002776525.5 Piliocolobus tephrosceles | reverse complement strand
ATTGACCTACCACAATTTCTTGTGGAACTGTATTAATTTATCTGCAGCTGTAAAGGAAAAGAATTTTTCCTTTTCACCCAGTAATATCCCTAAAACTAAGCCCTGAGATTCTGCTTGAAACCACCCCCGGAAAGTACAGACCTCAGATACTTATTACACATTCTCAGGAGTAGAACAAACAAAATAAGAATTTTTAACAAATTAAAAATATCATTAGATTTTTTTCTGATAGTCACATTTTTATGTTTTTTTGAGAATATTTTCCTATCTTTCAAGCTCTGTCAATAAAGTGCATTGTATACATAATAAACATGTAAGTTGAAATAAGAAAACAAATCTTTTCAAGATGATACACTCAGGGTGTGGCAGTACTGGCTGGAATGTTAATAGGCCTGACTCTAGTGTCAAGTCAGGATATCCTATCACGTGGATGCTTTCACCCCTATCCTGTTCACTGAAGTACTCAATGACCACCCTCTGGAGAGCCTCGGCACTGTGCCCCCGGGTGTGCCTGGAGTGCATTTTTCTTTGCAGGTCATTGCACCATCTTGCTAGAATGGATTTTCATTGTCTTTGGGGATAGTTTTTCTCCCTTCTCAATTCTGAAAAAATCCAGATGGTAGGAATTATTTCTGTCTTTCCCCGAAATATCACCATTCAATTGGCTGACCAGCAATGTGTCTCCAAGTAATGGAAACTGGGGTTGGAGAAAGAAAATCTTAACGCCACAAGGATTTAGCTTTTTAGATAAAGGGTAAAGCAGATTTATAATCATCTACCAGTAATAATTGTTTTTTTTTATTATACTTTTAAGTTCTAGGAGGTGTGTGCACAATGTGCAGGTTTGTTACATATGTATGCATGTGCCATGTTGGTGTGCTTCACCCATTAACTCACCATTTACATTAGCTAGATCTCCTAATGCTATCCCTCCCCACTCCCCCTACCCCACGACAGGTCCCAGTGTGTGGTGTTCCCCACCCTGTGTCCAAGTGATCTCATTGTTCAATTCCCACCTATGAGTGAGAACATGCGGTGTTTGGTTTTCTGTCCTTGCAATAGTTTGCTCAGAATGATGGTTTCTAGCTTCATCCATGTCCCTACAAAGACATGAACTCATCCTTTTTTTATGGCTGCATAGTATTCCATGCTGTATATGTGCCACATTTTCTTAATCCAGTCTATCATTGATGGGCATTTGGGTTGGTTCCAGTCTTTGCTATTGTGAATAGTGCTGTGATAAACATATGTGTGCATGTGTCTTTATAGCAGCATGATTTATAATCCTTTGGGTATATACCCAGTAATGGAATGGCTGGGTCAAATGGTGTTTCTAGTTCTATATCTACCCACAGCATCTTGGTAGGTCTTGTTTTTATTTTGTTCCTGAGAGTTAGTAGAATGGCAGCTGTATTTTGTTCTGTTAGTCCCATATATTTCTGTTAACTTTATTATTTGCTAAAAAAAGTTTTGCTTGTATTTGTAGAAAGGTAAAATGATTTAAGATTTTTGTTAAATATGGAAATTAGTTATTTATGATAAAAAGAAATGTGCTTTTGTTTCTTTGTTCCCAATTAATGTACATTAATTTTAAAATGTATTAAAGCAATAGCAAAGAAAATAAAGAGATGCCATAGAAGTCTCTTTCTCTTCATGTTTGCATGCAGATACACTGCTTCCTAAGGATATGTGAGGAGAGATGTGGATTTTAATTTTAGAATCAGATTTTTCAAATGTACTTAAAATATAAGCAGCAAAAATTTTGTTAATCTTAAACCAAGCAAATTCCAATAACATAAGTAGAACTAATTAAAACATGTTTTAATTGAATATACTTCCCAGGTTTCTCCTTGCAATCCTGTTATTGTTTCATGATCCACTTGAAGAAATGAAGATATGTAGAAAAACAGTAATTGCCCGAGATTGCCTTCCATTTTATAAATGCTCCATTTATGCTGAAACAATGTGAATAGATACGATGCTTTTTGTGCATCTGGTTGGAGGACAGAAACTCCCAAAATTTTTCTATTCAGCTGCTGGGTTCACAACTTGCTGTTGAGCTATAAACTCACATCAGGAAGCCCAGGTACAAACTGAGGGTTGGCTTCTCCCTGGTAATCTAACCAGATGCTTACTGAGCCTGAGATGCTACTTTCATACCACCTTCTGCCGACTGCTGCTTTGGCAAAATAAAGATTGTCCACCAATCTACCAACACCACCTCACTTTAAGGCCTGGTATGTCAGCATTCTCCGTCATACTCTGAGGTATAGTATGTGGGAGACATGACTCCGTAATTAGGAGCTTAAAGTGTTTCAGGGAGACCACATAAATCTAGTGAGAAGTGAATTAGCAATATATGAGAGCATGTAATTTCATGTCAAGGCAGGTGCTGTGAACTTGATTACATTAGTGTGTAAGTTAAAGCAGCTGGGAGAAGCAGACTAGAAAATACAGTTGTTGAGCTGAGTCCTGAGAGAAGGGCAACTGCACCTTCCACCTTCTGTGTGCAGGACTCTCATCTGCACATGTTCCCCATGCTTTCCCATTGCTCATATTCCTCCAGTGGAAAAGAAGGGGGCCGGGCGCGTGACTCACGCCTGTAATCCCAGCACTTTGGGAGGCCAAGGCGGGCAGATCATGAGGTCAGGAGATCGAGACCATCCTGGCTAATACGGTGAAACCCCATATCTACTAAAAATACAAAAAAAATTTAGCCAGGCATGGTGGCGGGCACCTGTAGTCCCAGATACTCTGGAGGCTGAGGCGGGAGAATGGCGTGAACCCAGGAGCCCAAGCTTGCAGTGAGCTGAGATCACGCCACTGCACTCCAGCCTGGGCAACAGAGCAAGACTCTGTCTCAAAAAAAAAAAAAAAAAAAGGAAAGGGCAAAGTCCACATGCTGAAACAAGAAGGGCTGCTGGACTTAAAAAGGTGGAGAAATAGGTGGACCCAGAATAATATTGGTGAGAATGGTGTTTTTTGTTGATTTAGTTACAGAGCTCTTGAGCTTATCATGAATAGAAATAGGGTTGATGCAGAGCGGCTGTAAGCATAGACTTGGGAGCCAGGCTGATTGGGAATATAAGTCCCAGCTTCACCTTTTATGAACTCTATGATCCTGGACAGTCCACCTCTTACTATGCAGTTTTCTCATCTGGGAAAAACAGAAAATGGTACTTAAATCCTAGGATTCGGAAGAGTTCAAGGATTAAGATAAGTGAAACAAGGGAGAGGCAACTGTTCAGACAAGAAATAAAAGGAAATTGGCAAGACAAGGATTTCAATTGGAACCTAAGAATCATTTAGGATATGTGTTACAATTTTAGATTCCCAGGCCTCAGCGCCAGGAATTGAGATTCATTAGATCTGGGGCCCAAAAGGCTGTTTTATAAAAAGACACTTACAAAATTCACAAAAATAACTCAGTTTCTGTATGCCCTTACCAGTTCCCTACTAATGTGAACATCTCGTATTGACATGGTACATTTGTTAAAACTAAAAAGTCAATGTTAGCACATTACTACTAACTCCAGACTTCATCAGGTTTTCCACTCATGTTCTTTGTCCCAGGATCAAATCCAGGATACCATACTGCATTTGGAGAAGCTGCAGTTTTCACAAGCTCTTTCAGCTGATGAGAGGGAGGTGGGTGACAAACATCAAGCACTGCCACATTGGAAAGTAGCAGAATAGGTTAAGGGTGAGGCTGGGATAGTCATTGCAACCTCTGCCTCCTAGGCTCAAGCAATTCTCATGCCTCAGTCTCCCAAGGAGCTAGCACCATAAACGGCTGCCACCATGCTTGGCTAATTTTTGTATTTCTAGTAGAGAAGGGGTTTTGCCATGTTGGCCAGGCTGGTCTTGAACTGCTGGGTTCAAGTGATCTGCCCGCCTCAGCCTCCCAAACTGCTGGGATTACAGGCCTGAGCCACTGCGTCCAGCCCTGATTTACTTTTGAAGTCATGAATTTATGTTCAGTGTCCCTCTTGCCCAAC
>NW_022294594.1:0-1099 GCF_002776525.5 Piliocolobus tephrosceles | reverse complement strand
ATGTTTAATTAACTATATCATTATTCCCTGAGCAATACACTGAAGGTGTACACCACTCTGAAAAAGGTGATTATTTCCAGAGGGTGAGAAGATAATACCCACAATATCCTAAACAGGCTGTGAGTCCACCATGACTCCCAATAGCCAAGGGGGGGAGAGGGGGTGGCTATTGGTCCCCACCTCGCGGGGGTGCCTCACCACGGAAATCAGGCTGAAGAACATAGAGATGTCTTGCCCACATTTAAAAATCCAAGTGTGGGACTCCTAGAAATAAAACACGTTATGCGTTCACTTAACTTTTCCAAATTTTTACTTGGAGAAACCTATAAAGTTCTTGTCAGTTACATCCTTAAGTTTTTCAATAATTTTTAAATGTAAAGGACGGGCAAGACTTGTAAAGAGGTACACACATACGGCCCGGCACGGTGGCTCACGCCTATAATCCCAGCACGTTGGGAGGCCGAGGCAGGCAGATTACCAGGTCAGGAAACCGAGACTATCCTGGCTAACACGGTGAAACCCCATCTCTACTAGAAATACAAACAATTAACCAGGCATGGTGGCGGGCGCCTGTAGTCCCAGCTACTCGGGAGGATGAGGCTGGAGAATGGCATGGACCCGGGAGGCGGAGCTTGCAGTGAGCTGAGATCGCACCATTGCACTCCAGCCTGGGTGACAGAGGGAAACTGTCTGAAAAAAAAAAGGGGGGGGGGTACACACGTACATGCCACATTCTTCTCTCAAAGAGATGGGCCCTTTTTTAAGATTCCAGATATAAATGTGGCTGTCACCCTGCTTTTGAGAGGATGGGCTGTGTTTTAAGCATGAACGGACTTTTCCTCCATGAACCAAGGATGCACCATGGGGGACAGTGCTGCCGCCACCTCCCCAGTCTCTGCTGAGGGTGGGATAAGAGGAGCTCATCTGTCTCCCGTGTACACCGTCAACAGACCAGGTGCTCAGAAGGGGACTTCCAGGACTCGCTGTAGGCATTCGTTAGCAGGGTAGGCAGTACCTCGTGCTGGTGGGCATCCAGCAGTAAGGGGGTCTTGCACTTCTCTCCCTGGGCCCAGCCCCAGACGGAGGGGAAAGAGACACC
>NW_022294593.1:0-2576 GCF_002776525.5 Piliocolobus tephrosceles | reverse complement strand
ATAGGCCTTAATGCATTCCCAAATATCCCTTTGCAGATTGCACAAAAACAGTGTTCACAAACTGCTCAATGAAAAGTATGGTGTAACTGTGTGAGAAGAATTCACACATTACAATGCAGTTTCTCAGAAAGCTTCTTTCCATTTTTTAATCTGAGGATATTTAGTTTTTCACCATAGCCCTCAATGCACTCCAAAATATCCCTTTGAAGATTCCATGAAAACAGTGTTAGCAAATGGCTCCATGCAAAGAAAGGTGTAACTCTGTGAGATGAATTCACACATCACAGAAAACTTTCTCAGAAACCTTCTTTCTAGTTTTTATCTGAGGATATTTCCTTTGTCACCTTAGTCTTCAATGTGATTCAAAATATCCCTTCTCAAATTCCCCAAAAATAGTGCTAACAAACTGGTCCATGATAAGAATCATGTAACTCTGTGATATGAATTAGCACATCACAAAGTCATTTCTCAGAAACTTTCTTTCTACTTTTTCTATGAGGATATTTTCTATATCACCTTAAACCTCAATGTGCTCTGAAATATCCCATTGCCATTTCCACGAAAAACGTGTTATCAAACTACTCGAAGAAAAGAACAATGTAACTCTGTGAGATGAATTCACAAATCACAAGCAGTTTCTACGAAAGCTTCTTTCTGTATTTTGTCTGAGGATATTTCATTTTTCACTTTAAGCCTCAATGTACTCGCGATTTTCCCATTGCAGATTCCAGGAAAAAAGTGTTAGCAAACTTCTCAATGAAAAGAACGATATGACACTGTGAGTTGAATTCACACATCACAAAGTAGTTTAACAGAAATCTTCTCTTTGGTTTTTATCAGGGGACATTTCCTTTTTCACCATAACACTCCAAGCACTCCCAAATATCTCTTTGCAGATTTCCTGAAAACACTGTTAGCAAGCTGCTCCATGAAAAGAAAGGTGTAACTCTGTGAGATGAATTCACACATCAAAAAGTACTTTCTCAGAAAGATCCTTGAAGTTATTATCTGAGGATATTTCCGTTGTCAACATAGTCTTCAATGCGATCCAAAATATCCCTTCTCAGATTCCCCAGAAACAGTGCTACCAACCTGATCCATGAAAAGGATTGTGTAACTCTGTGAGATGATTTAACACATCCCAAGATGGTTTTTCAGAGGGCTTCTTTCCAGTTTTTATCTGATTATATTTCCTTTGTCACAATAAGCTTCAATGCACTCTGAAATATCAGACTGCAGTTTTCGAGAAAATAGTGTTAGCAAACTGCTCAATAAAAAGAACAGTGTAACTGTGTTAGGTGAATTCACACATCGCAAAACAGTTACTCAGAAAGCTTCTTTTTGTTTTCTGTCTGAGGATATTTCCTTTGTCACCATAGGCTTCAGTGAGCTCCCAAATATACCATTACGGATTCTTTTAAAACAGTGTTAGCAACCTGCTGCAAGAAAAGAATTGTGCAAATGTGTGACATGAATTCAAACATCACAGAGCAGTTTCTCATTAAGCTTATTTCTAGTTTTTATCTGAAAATATCCCAAAAATAGTGCTACCACACTGCTCCATGAAAAGAATCATGTAACTCTATGAGATCAATTCAAAAACCCCAAAGCAGGTTTTCAGAAAGCTTCTTTCTATTTTTTGTCTGAGGATATTTTATTTTTCACCATAGGCCACAATGCATTCGTGAATATCTTATTGCAGATTCCACGTAAAAAGTGTTAGCAAACTTCTCTATGAAAAGAGCGGTGTAACTCTGTGAGATGAATTCACATCTCACAAAGCAGTTTCACAGAAATCTTCTTTTTGGTTTTTGTCAGAGGATATTTCCTTTATCACCATAATCCTCCATGTACTCCCAAATATCCCTTTGCAGATTCCACAAAAACAGTGTTAGCAAACTACTCTAGAAAAAGAAAGGTGTAACACTTTGTGATGAATACACACATCACAAAGTACTTTCTCAAAAATATCCTTTCTAGTTTTTATCTGAGGATATTTCCTTTGTCACCACAGGCTTCAATGTGATCCCAAATATCCCTTGTCAGATTCCAGGAAAAGAGTGCTCTAAAATTGATCCAAGAAAAGAATCATGTAACTCTGTGAAATGAATTAACACATCACAAAGCACTTTCTCAGAAAGCTTCTTTCCAGTTTTTGTGTGAGGATATTTCCTTTGTCACCAAAAGCTTTAATGCACTCTGAAATATCCTATTGCAGATTCCAAGAAAACAGTACTAGCACACTGTTCAATGAAATGAAGACTGTAACTCTGTGAGATGAATAAAGCGGTTTCTCAAAAAGTTTCTTTCTAGTTTTAATATGAAGATATTTCCTTTGTCACCATAAGCTTCAATGTACTCCAAAATATCCCATTGTAGACTTTAGGAAAAAAGTGTAAGCAAAGAGCTCAATGAAATTAACAGTTTAAATCTGTAAGATGAATTCACATATTACAAAGCAGTGTCTCAGAAAGCTTCTTTCTACTTTTTCTCTGAGGATATTTCCTTTTTCACCATAGACCTCAATGCGCTCTCAAACATCCCTTTGCAGATTCCATGATAACTGTGTTAGAAAT
>NW_022294592.1:0-1295 GCF_002776525.5 Piliocolobus tephrosceles | reverse complement strand
AGACCTCCTAAAATCTATGCTGCGGGATGAGCTTCAGTTCAAGGAGGGGAAGCTTGCAGAGCAGCTCGGGCAAGCTGAGGAGCTCAGGTGAGGGGGCCCAATGCAGGCAGGTGGGCAGGTGTGTAAATCTCTGAAGCAGAGCAGCTCAGCGGGGTGAAGTAAGAGCTAAGCTGGGTCTGGGGAAGAGCAGGAATTGCCATGGCAGGCTCACAACACACAAAGATTTACGAAACAGAGAACAAGGATAATAATAAGTTATGGGTTACAGTTGTTTCTCAGAGTCTTGATTTCTCTTTTTGAAAGAAGTAATTGTTGAGGTGAAATTTGCATAACACAAAATTAACTAAAGGAGTGAGAACCACCCAGCAGCATTGAGTGTAATCAAAATGGTGCACCATCACCACCCCACTTACCCTTAGTCAGAATCACCTCCTGACTGACTGCGGCTTCTCATCCTTTCACTCAATCAATGTTGCCTTCTGGAACCTGTCATTCTTTTCTTCTTTCATCTTTTCAATTGGCCCCATCTGCACCTGGCCTCATTTCTGTCCATGGCTTTGTATCTGCGAGACGCACTATGTGTATTTTCACATGGAAGTGTCCATGGCCAGAGTGAGGAACTGAAAGGATGAATGTCTTTTTGAAACCGAATAAGGAAGACACCTACTTTTGTTTACAGAAGGGAAAGATGAATGAAACATCGTGGAGGATCTTACAGGAGTCCTCTCTGATATAGTGGAAGCCTGTAAACCATATTTTCTTCTTTCTCTTGACCACAGACATTTCTTTAAACATGTGCTGACCTTCTCCTTGGAGGTCTCCTTGAGGACATTGTCTCAGAAATCTCTGTCACAATATTCGATCTGATCACTCACCCTTTTCCACTGTTAAATTTTCTCTACTATCTCACCTTAGGCAATATAAAGTCCTGGTTCACTCTCAGGAACGAGAGCTGAGCCTGTTAAGGGAGAAGTTGCGGGAAGGGAGAGGTGCCTCCCGCGCATTGAATCAGCATCTCCAGGCCCTCCTCACTCCGGAGGAGCCGCTCAACTCTCAGGGTCGGGACCTCCGAGAACAGCTGGCCGAGGGCTGTAGGCTGGCACAGCACCTCGTCCAAAAGCTCACCGCAGGTAAAGTCTCCATAGGACCTGATGACCCAAAACCCCCGACTTATGAGAGATTCCAGACCTCCGTACTTTCACAATGACAGTTGTATCAGTGGTGTTTTTTTCCACTAAACATAGGTGACCATGACATGACCAGGACTTCCTGGGTGAGTTCAGAGATGGGAAACC
>NW_022294591.1:0-1435 GCF_002776525.5 Piliocolobus tephrosceles | reverse complement strand
CCTGACTTCCTAGGAAGTCATCTTGGCCCTAAGGGGTTGGGCAGGGCCACTAGGCTGAGGGTTGGAGCCTATCTCTCCTAGTCCCAGCCTGGGTCTCCATCACTGACTTTGCTTGCTGTGTTCTCTCCACACCCGCTCCCTGCAGCCCAGGGGTCAGTCTGGGTGCAGGCCTGGGTAGAGGTCCAGGAGCAGATTCTGCCCCCCAGCTCACACCTCCTGTGCACCATGGCAGCCAAAATGCACCAGCATGGCCAGGAGCACTGGCTTGTCCCTGTAATCCCAGTGTTTTGGGAGGCTGAGGTGGAAAGCGCTTGAGACCAGCCTGGGCAACATAGCGAGACCTTGTCTCTACAAAAAATAAAACTAGGCATGGTGGCATGCGCCTATAGTCCCAGCTGCTCAGGAGGCTGAGGTGGGAAGATGGCATGAACCCAGGAGGTCAAGGCTACAGTGAGCTATGATTGAGCCACCACACTCCAGCCTGGGCAATGGAGCAAGACCCTGTCTCTAAAACAAGAAACAAAGTGCACCAGTGTGTGGATACCAGCTTCTCCTGGTGTGTGGACCTGACCTCACTACTCGGCCCCATGGGTGAGTGGGAGGCTGCCTGCTGTCTTCCAGAACATTCCCACCACTACACCTGTGTCCCTTCTGCATTCTCTGGCAGTCTTTGTGAGATGGCCTGACACTACCTCTCTGGCTGCCCTAAGACCCACCTCAAACCTTCCCTGCCACTGAGAACCTTTTCCTGAAGAGTCTTTCCCTGAGCCACAGGCCCCCTCATTTCAGAGCTTTTGGTGGGATGAGTACAAGGATCAACTCTCTGCTACCAGCCTGGGAGGAATTGTCCCCAGGGTTGGGTCTCTGGATGGCATATGAGGGTCTAGACCAGGACCCAGATGCCTCTAACCTGAAGGTCAGGCCCTTGGCCGCCCTGGCTTCACAGGTCCCCTCATCTAGCCTGACCTTCCGGGACAGGCCTGACCCCTGCATTCTTTGGTCTTGGTCCCTACTGGGAACTCTGGTTACCCTGGCTTACCTACTTTGACTCCAGAGGTAATGCTGACGTTCCCCATGAGAAAGAGTGACAGACTGAGACTAACGTAGGGTTACCTGGCTCAGAGTCACCATGGCCATACAGAGCTCAGATCCTGGCCCTGTTCAACCTCCGCCTCCTGAGTTCAAGTGATTCTCCTGCCTCAGACTCCTGAGTAGCTGGGACTACAGGCGCATGCCACTACGCCTGGCTAATTTTTTGTAGTTTTAGTAGAGATGGGGTTTCACCGTGTTAGCTAGGATGGTCTCAATCTCCTGACCTCGTGATCCATCCGTCTCAGCCTTTCAGTGTTGAGATTACAGGCATGAGCCACCGTGCCTGGCCTCCCCAACACCCTTCTAGCTCTGGTGCCCTGCAGGGTCTACCTTGGAGCACCTG
>NW_022294590.1:0-1278 GCF_002776525.5 Piliocolobus tephrosceles | reverse complement strand
AGCATCAAAGACCAAAGGTAGATAAAACCACAAAGAGATGGAGAAACTGGAGCAGAAAAGCTGAAAATTTTAAAAACCACAGCACCCCTTCTCCTCCAAAGGATCAGAGATCCTCGCCAGCAACAGAACAAAAAAGGACAGAGAATGACTTTGACGAGTTGACTGAAGTAGGCTTCAGAAAGTTGGTAATAACAAACTTCTCAGAGTTAAAGGAGGATGTGCGAAAACATCGCAAGGAAGCTAAAAACCTTGAAAAAAGATTAGACGAATGGCTAACTAGAATAAACAGTGTAGAGAAGACCTTAAATGACCTCATGGAGCTAAAAACCATGGCATGAGAACTACATGACACGTGCACAAGCTTCAGTAGGTGATTCGATCAAGTGGAAGAAAGGGTATCAGTGATTGAAGATCAAATTAATGAAATGAAGTGAGAAGAAAAGTTTAGAGAAAAAAGAGTAAAAAGAAACAAACAAAGCTGCAAAGAAATATGGGACTATGTGAAAAGAACAAATCTACGTTTGATTGGTGTACCTGAAAGTGATGGGGAGAATGGAACCAAGCTGGAAAACACTCTTCAGGATATTATCCAGGAGAACTTCCCCAACCTAGCAAGGCAGGCCAACATTCAAATTCAGGAAATGCAGAAAACACCATAAAGATACTCCTCGAGAAGAGCAATCCCAAGACACATAATTGTCAGATTTACCAAGGTGGAAATGAAGGAAAAATAGTAAAGGCAGCAAGGGAGAAAGGTCGGGTGACCCACAAAGGGGAGCCCATCAGATTAACAGCATGTCTGTCTGCAAAAACTCTACAAGCCAGAAGAGAGTGGGGGCCAATACTTAACATTCTTAAAGAAAAAAATTTTCAACCCAGAATCTCATATCCAGCCAACCTAAGCTTCATAAGTGAAAGAGAAATCAAATCCTTTACAGACAATCAAATGCTGAGAGATTTTGTCACCACCAGGCCTGCCTTACAAGAGCTCCTGAAGGAAGCACTAAACATGGAAAGGAATAACCAGTACCAGCCACTGCAAAAACATATCAAATTGTAAAGACCATTGATGCTAGGAAGAAACTGCATCAACTAACAGGCAAAATAACCAGCTAACATCTTAATGACAGGATCAAATTCACACATGACAGTATTAACCTTCAATGTAAATGGGCTAAATGGCCCAATTAAAAGACACAGACTGGGAAATTGGATAAAGAGTCAACACTCATCAGTGTGCTGTATTCAGGAGACCCATCTCACATGCAGAGACACACA
>NW_022294589.1:0-2038 GCF_002776525.5 Piliocolobus tephrosceles | reverse complement strand
TACCTTCTAAGCTATATGTGTATATGGAAGTTGCATTCATCTAAATATATACGTGATTAACTTCTTTTAATCTAGAACTAAGGTCTGATCCTGAAGACCTTCCTCTGGAGCCTCAGTAAATTCACTTAATCTAAATGGGTGTAGGTGCTGGGGACCCTTGTCTTTTGCTAAATCACAGAGGTTTGGGGAGTTCGTTCAGACCTCCAATAAACTTGTTTGTGGAGGCCTGGAGAGTTTCTTCAGACCCCCAATAAAACTTGTTTAATACTAAATGACTCCTATTAAGAATGCCTTTGTTATTTTGTCATGCTTTAAGGCCCAGGAAAATCCTAGGCAAAACTCTTGGTGGGCTTATGTTACATTCCAGCCTCTGTATAAGGGCACTGGCCTTCCCCCTCCCCCCCCTTAATATTTGACTGAACCACTCAGTCAGTACTGAAACAGTTGTTAGGAGTCCTGTGGTAGTGAGACCTGGCCTGCCATGTGTGCTCATGGTAGTTTTTTCATACTAGCCAAAACATGGAACGATAGAAATATCCAATAACAGGTGAAAGTATACACAAACATGGTATAGCCACACAAAGGAATACTGGCCGGGCGCGTTGGCTCAAGCCTGTAATCCCAGCACTTTGGGAGGCCGAGACGGGCGGATCATGAGGTCAGGAGATCGAGACCATCCTGGCTAACACGGTGAAACCCCGTCTCTACTAAAAAATACAAAAAACTAGCTGGGCGTGGTGGCGGGCGCCTGTAGTCCCGGCTACTCAGGAGGCTGAGGCAGGAGAATGGTGTGAACCCGGGAGGCGGAGCTTGCAGTGAGCTGAGATCCGGCCACTGCACTCCAGCCTGGGCAACAAAGCAAGACTCCGTTTCAAAAAAAAAAAAAAAAGAAAAACAAAGGAATACTACTCAGCAATTACAAGGCATTAACTGTTGATGCAAATACTCATATGGATGGATTTTAAAAGTATGTTGGTGCATGAAAGAAGGCAGACACAAAAGAACACAGGTATAATTTAATTTATGGAAAATGGTTAAAAAGAAAATGGACCTGAAGTGGCAGCAGCTCCTTAGGGCCGAGGGTTGAAAGACCAGTGAGCTGCATGTGGTACAAGAAATTTTGGGGCGTAGGGAAATTCCTTTATTTTGGTTGTGGCAGTAGTTCCATTAGTGTATACATTTGTAAACATGCCTTGAATTACACATTACACATTTTAAAGTGGTGCAATCTGTTGTACCTAAATTATAACTTCATAACGTTGATTTCATCATCTTAATTTCTCCATACTAGCAACTAGCAGCTAGAAAATGAAATACGCCGGGCGCAGTGGCTCAAGCCTGTAATCCCAGCACTTTGAGAGGCTGAGACGGGCGGATCACGAGGTCAGGAGATTGAGACTATCCTGGCTAACACGGTGAAACCCTGTCTCTAATAAAAAATACAAAAAACTAGCTGGGCGAGGTAGTAGGTGCCTGTAGTCCCAGCAACCTGGGAGGCTGAGGCAGGAGAATGGCGTAAACCCGGGAGGCGGAGCTTGCAAGTGAGCTGAGATCCGGCCACTGCACTCCAGCCTGGGCGACAGAGCGAGACTCCGTCTCAAAAAAAAAAAAAAAAAAAAAAAATGAATTATTCATTCACTTTCTAGTGGATAGATAAAAAATTGCAGAAGATGCAGAGGATATCAGTGCAGGCTAAACGTTTCATATCTTACAGTTGTAGAAAAGGCTTAAGATCTGTTTTAACTTAGAGCAGGTGGGGTGACTTCATGACTGCCATTAAGAAAATATAACCTGTTGGGAAACTGTTTCTGCCTTGATGATGTTGTACAGACAAGAGATAAACAGTGAGGAATGTGCTTAGATGTATTGGGAAAGAGATGGGTCTGTGGCATTGTCACAAAGGTACATGAATATTGAGAGTGTATGCTGAAGGAATGAGCCCACTGGTGGTGACCCTCAGGTGAGACCAGGGTGCCTGTGTTTCAGCCAATCCGGGGCAATTGGAATGCAGGCTCCTAAGATTCCATGACACCCCCAC
>NW_022294588.1:0-12955 GCF_002776525.5 Piliocolobus tephrosceles | reverse complement strand
TATAAGCTACTTGGATTTAATAGGCATATAACATTTAGAAATACAAAGTAAATCAGCAGCCACTTGTTCTATATTACTTTGCAGATGGCAAAACTGAGACTCACGAATATAAATTCCTTCACATAAGTAGCACATCCTCAGTGACAGGTTAAAAACAAAACCCAACTCCCTTTCTTTGTCTACTGCTCTTTCTGCTACACATCATTGACAGGTATAGCATACGTTAAAGTTTATAGTATTTTAAGGAATACAGCTCATAAAGCAAACAGTTATTTCTAGTCATTTCTTATGTAACTTATGGTTGTGATTCTACAATTTTGCATAGGTTGCATAATGAGATGTTATGCATATTTCAGATTTTTTTTCATTTACGAAGGAAATATTTATTTTAATTTTGTCACTGGCATCGTCTAACATTTAAAAAATCTCCATATCCTGTTCTCTGGGTGTTAACTCAGTTTAAGAATGAAAGGTGGCACTCCTCTGTGTTAGCTAGTTGTTAGCATTTCCTATGTCTTGAGTAAAACTCAGTAGCTTTATCTTTTGATAACAGAAAATCTGTTTGAATAAATGGTGTTTAAGGGTTAGATCAATCAATTTTTGGCTTTTTATCTAGTGCCATTAAATTGAAAATTTTAAATTAGATTCTAGATATTACTAAAATGAATGCTTTAATTGTAATTTTCTGATTTGTCATATAAAATAAATAGTTTTCAAACAAAGTAATTGATGAGCACAGTGATGTTTTGTTTTTTACTTTAAGTTCAGGGATACATGTGCAAAACGAGCAGGTTTTTTACAAAGGTATACATGTGTTATGGTGGTTTGCTGCACCTGTCAACCCATCATCTAGGTTTCAAGCCCCGTATGCATTAGGTATTTGTCCTAATACTCTCCCTCCCCTTACCTCCCACCCGTAACAGACCCTGGTGTGTGATTTTCTCCTCCCTGTGCCCTGTGTTCTCATTATTCAATTCCCACTTACGAGTGAGAACATGGCGGTGTTTGGTTTTCTGTTCCTGTGTTAGTTTGGGTCAGCACAAGAGTTTTAATTAATGGGTGAAAATAATAACTTGGAAGTAAAACTGATAGTATTTTAAAACTAGAGTCAGCCATTTGAAAAAAGTGTTGGTTTCAGGTGAGATTTCTGGAGTTTGTGATCACTGAGGTGGCATTGATGTGTACTGCTGTGTGGAGTCAAACTTTGGTCCTAAAGGAACCCTGTATTCACAGCAGGAGAAGAAAGCTGACATCAAAGGGAAAGCAGGAGAATAATAGTTCAATTACCAGTGACATTAGACTGGTTTTCAAAGTTTTTCTTAATTGTACAAATTGATTTTTTAAAGACATGAGCTTGATAAATGACGTGGTTGGGCCCACATAAACAGTTATAAATGAAAGTATCTTTGGGACCATTTTGTTTTCTTAAGTTAATGTATTATTAAAATATCATATGGAAATGTAAATACTTAATATTGAGTAAATATAGAGCCATTCATGTATTAAATACGCACTTGATTGGGGAGGACTAATGAAGAATGTACCTATACAGGTGCTGCCTACTCTTCTTCTGGGCTGCCTAGAAAGAGCACTCTGATAAATTCAATGTAACCTTTTTAATCCAGTTTATTAATAAATGTTTAATTACTTTATGACAGAGTGGAGTGGAGAAATGACACTCATTTTAACTTTGTTCATTGACAGCTGATAAACAAAGAGGCAGAAATTTGTGGCTTAATTCCAAAAGAGAAGAAAAGCGATTACAATGATATTCATAATAATCTATTTTTAAGTGACTTTTTCAGTTACAACAATATGCGTAGATGTGCGTAAACATTCATGCGTATTTATAAAGTAAAATCAAGACTAATTGGTAGCTCATTGTTGAAGGGAAAATATGTTCTATCTTGTCTTCAAAATAAAGAATTAGAAGAACACTTCAAGAAAGTTGTGCAGATAATTATATTCAGATTATATGAGAATATGGATATAAAATAATTTATTAAAATAAATATTAATTTTTCTTACACATGTTCTGCAAATATGTATGGAAATATTTGTATTTTTTTGTCTTTATCTTTTGTCTTGCCCACAGAAAAGTAAACTGCAGGAAAGCAGCAATATGATCTGCCTTGTTTACAGCAGCGTAACCTTTACTTCTAACAGTGCCTCGACCTTGGTGGGCATTTAGTAAGCACTGATAGGTGAATGAATGGTGTACTGAACTATCTAATAAGTGCAGAACAAAACAAATGTGATCTGTTGCCTTTGTGTCTAATAGATGTGGTAGGGCTGGGATTTAAAAAATCAAATACTTACATCAATAAATATTTATTTACAATTGTTAAGTGATATGAGGGAAAATGCCATTCTTTTTTTTAGGTTTGAATGTTACTTTCTGTTGACAATAAATCTCTCTTACACGTAATAAACTATGCAATCTACAAAGCTTACTACATTACTTAACTTTAGGATCAAAAAGAGAAAAGATTTTAGACATGGAGTCTATTACTTTTCTGGCAATTTACATTCTAGAAATAAAAGTGTGAGTTTTGAGTATGGTTACCCATGGTGACCTATTAGCATAAAAGGTCTTTAGAGACTGTAGATGGTATAACACAGGATGTACATTAAACCTTTGGATGTAGATGTGCCAACATAAGTTTTCACACACAAACTTAGGAGGAAACTTAATTATTACTAAATTCAGAATGTGTTTGTAAATGTTTTTGTCTCCACATTTATCTAAAACATTACTTAATAGAGACCAGTTAGTATTTAGAATTCCACCTCCTTCCTACCTATATGAAGAGTGATTCTCCCAAAACTGTAAATAGGAGGGTTCCTTATTTCAATACTATAGACAAAACCTTGCTAGAACCAATCCTGAATTGCAGCAACTAAAGAAATTTATGAATTAATAACACTATAGGAAATAATCAATTCTAATATGAGGTGCATAATATGCTATTTGACACATTTATAGCCTTCTTTGTATTTATTCAACTCTGTTTCATCAGGAAGGGATGGAAAATATGCAAACTCAGATCTTTGAAAGGAAGTACATTATAGTGCATATTGTCTAATCACTGTCACTGCAGAAGTTGCCTTCTTTTAGAAAGTTTTAAATATAACCTTCTTTTAAAAAGCAAACTTGGTTAAAAGTTCTTGGGATTTACTTTTTAACTGAATTACATGTAAAACTTTTTGAAAATATTTATTCTGTAAGATGTTCCATGTCCTCCTGAGACTTTTCTTGGGTGAGATTGAGAACATGCCATAGCAACTGTGTCCCTAAATCTACAGATTCAGTATTGTCTCAGATCGCAGTGAGCACCTACCAAGCTCTACAGCACATAATCACCTATGGAGAACTTGATCTTAATTTCTCTCAATTACTTCCTGTCATTATTCTGCTTGCTACAGCCCTTGTATTTCATGATACAATGTCATGGTATTCCCAGCTGGACCTGATGGTTGTCTTGTTCAATAGCTCAGTCTTTATTGATAGAGTTTCCATTGCTTAGTTTCTTACAGAGCTCTTATGAGGTGTTGTTATTGAAAGAATTCCACAGTGTTTAGGTAGGCAAATTCATTAGTAATTTTTTACTTGATACTTGATAGTATTTATTGAATATTAACTTTGTGCTAGGCTCTGTGAATTGTCTCATCTAGTTTTTAGAAAAACACAATTGGAGTTAGCATAAAAGGTCTTTAGAGATTATATTTTATTATCCTGATTTTATAGATGAGGATCCTGGCAATTACAGAGTTTAACTTTCCAACAGCCATTCAGCTAGTAAATATCAAAGTTGGCAGTTTAACCAGGATAGTCTGTTTCCCATGTAGGCATGCTTAAGGTCTATACTATGAATAGATGATGATGATGATGATGTGTTACAAACTCAAGAGAAAACATTTTATCTTAAATAATGAGTAAGTGAGTGAATTAGTACATAAAATGTATCTTAACACCAAAGAAACAGAGGAGAAAATTATCAAAATATGGTGATAAATTTCTCATCTACAGGTGGCTTATCTTTTATTTTTACATTTTCTTCAAAATAGGGAAATCATTTTCCGAGCTTATGTATGAGAAACAGATTTTAAATATGCATTAGAAATTGTCTTAGTTACGTGTTCTTGATTGTGTAAATTATGCAAGTTAGCAGATGATATTTCAATAAACATTTAATAATGGTGAAACTCAGCTTTCAGTATTATTTAGCGAATCATGTTTTTATCTCTCTAAAGTCATTTGGGAAATACCATAAAAATACCTTGCTATAAATTGTTCAATTGGTTACTTATTTGCCCAGTCTTAATTCGGTTTTAAATCCCCTTAATCTAGATAATGGGCAGCTACTGCAATCTACTGTCATGGAAATAAAATAACGTTTTGTGGAAAGATACAACTGAAAGATAATTAAAATATAACTATCTTAGTATTTTTTATTTACTTTATTTTATTTTGAGATGGAATTTCACTGTTGCCCAGGCTGGAGTGCAATGGCATAATCTTGGCTCACTGCAACCTCTGCCTCCTGGATTCAAGTGATTCTCCTACCTCAGCCTCCTGAGTAGCTGGGATTACAGGCGCCCACCACCATGCCCAGCTAATTTTTTGTATTTTTAGTAGAGATAGGGTTTTATCATGTTGGCCAGGCTGGTTTCAAACTCCTGACCTCAAGTAATCCACCCGCCTTGGCCTCCCAATGTGTAGCTTAGTATTTTTTTATACCCACTTATACCTTCTGAATCAGGACCTTAATATGAATTTTCCTTGCCACCTGAAAATTAAGTTAAATCTCCCAAGTGTTTATTCTGATGCTCTTTTTATTAAAACGATGTATTTAATAAATTTTGAAGGAAAAGAACTGATGCTTTTCCTAGTTGAAAACTGAAGAATTTTGTTCTCTAAAATGAGGGCTAATATATCTTTTTCTGGTCATTTTGTCTTTTCTGAACTGACACTTGCTTTCTTAAGATTTTTTGACAACGAGGGAACTATTATTCTTAGCTCCAGAATTTACAGTGATTTGATAAGATTCTTTCAAACTACACTTAAACTGGATATTTTAGGTACAAAATAGTTGAGTTAGTCTAGGCAGTGAAGGAAGTACTTTCTGCTGTTATCCATATGGTTAAGAGTTTTAAAGAGTGCAGTGAATTTCTGAATTTAGATGAATGTGGAGAAAGCTTGCTGATTGTGCTGCAAATTTGTCCAGGACTCATGTTGTTTAATTATTCATGACTTTAAAAGTAGCATATATTACAATTTTGCATCTGTAGATTATTAATAGAATGCTCTTTTAATGGGATGTTCACCACTGAGAAGTGTTTGTCATTTGTTAGTTTGCTTTGTTTTGCTATAAATAAAAAAAGATCTATAGAGGATGTATAGAGTAATCAATCCACTGTCTAGATTGACACTACCTGGGTTGAAAACTCAGCTCCCCATTCACTAGATATGTGAACCTTAGGTAAGCTTCTTAAACTTTTTATCTGTCAGTTTCTTCCTCTCTAAAATGAAGGTGATAAAAAACCTACTGTAAGTGAATGTTGTGAGGAAAAAAAAAAATGAACTAATCTATCTTAAATACTCAAGTGACAAGCATATAATAAAATAATAGACTGGGTGTGGTGGCTCACGCCTGTAATCCCAGCACTTTGGGAGGTTGAAGCAGGTGGATCACCTGAGGTCAGGAGTTCGAGACCAGCCTGCCCAACATGGCAAAATCCTGTCTCTACTAAAAATACAAAAAATTAGATGGGCACGGCGGTGGGCCACCTGTAATCCTGCTACTTGGGAGGCTGAGGTAGGAGAATTGCTTGAACCTGGGAGGTGGAGGTTTCAGTGAGCCGAGATTGCACCACTGCACTCCAGGATGGGTGACAAGAGCGAAACTCCATCTCAAAAAAAAAAAAAAAAAAGCATTAGCTAACATTACTCTTCTCAATATAGTCCTTTTCATCAAACTCAAAACAAAAGCTTCAGAAATAAGAAAAAAGCATCAGAAACTGTGGTACTCATTCATTTTTCTATCAAAGGCAATGGATGAGTACCATTTTAGAATGAAAAATTATAGAATAATCTTGCAGGTGCAGAGCAATTAATATATGTAGATGTTTGGTTATTTTATTATTTTTAATGCCACTGTACCTAAAAATGCATGATACTTTCAAGACCTCATTAAGGATTTCAAAAATACCTTACAAACTCTCAATGTTAGCTATGTAAGATCCACAAAAACATCTAAATGAAATTGAAATGAGGAAGAAAAATTTCCTACTGAAGATTGAAATAAAAAGAAAATGAAGTGGAAAATGTTTTAAGGAAAATAGTTTTTGTGTGATTCTTTGTTCTTTCTTAATCATTGTGTAAGGTTTCAAAACAATATTTTCTTAGGTTTTGATATATTATGTTCTTAATCCGTCATAATAGTATAAAACATTTGGGGATATAATGTTTTTCTAAACTTAATGTTTTAACCATATGTTGCATTCTTTTTTCACTCTCATAATTAGAAAGATAGTCATTTTGCCCAGAACTTAAATTAAAAGAAAGAAAAAGACAGTCATTTTGAAGCAAATTAATACCTTTTGGTTAAAATTAATCATTTTTGTGATTTTAATTTGTAACAGAAAGGATCAAGGTAAATACCCTTTTCCTTTCTTCCTTGTCTCTTTTTTTGAAAAACAAATTCTTTTTAATTTTAATGTTTGTACACTTTTACCTCTGTAGTTTTTAAAATTATTTTATCCTGATCCTGGGATCCCAGGGGTGCATTTTAATTACAAAAAAAAAAAAAGAAAAAGAAAAAGAATGAGAGAGAAAAAAACTTGTGCATGCATTGTATGTGAGTGACGTATGAGAAAAGTAAATTTTGTTGGCATATACCATATTAGCAGAAATGATGATTGATTTTGTTTGTTAGTTTTCATAACCCCACAAGTAATTGAAGAAATTAACAGTGATTATAAACTAATATCTATACTGATAATTTATCTTCCAGAACAATACATGAAAAGTTGTCATATTAAAGGAAAAAGTCATCATAATGAATTACCTTGTGGCTAACTTGAAATAAGTGAAAAACTCCAAAGAACTCTCAAAAATCACCCTGATGTCTTGGATGCATATTGTGTCATATCCTAAGACTTCTAAATACCTTTATTTTATCCCATTATTTCTAGTCATAGGCTCCCCACTCTCCTTTTTTGTTTCTCTTTTTAAAAAATTTTATTTGTATTTTATTCTCCTGTTCAACTTTCAATTTATTCACTCCACTATCACCACCTCTTTGGAGAAGGGGATATTATAAAAGCCTTCTTCTACGTCTTCCTCTTCCTTAGACTTTCAGTTGGCTTTAAAAATATCAGTGTCTGTCCTCCCCTGCAGCCTCATTCAATTGAAATCGATATCATTATCTCCAATACCTATTGCAATGGCATTAGTAGAATGTAAGTTAAGCAAGTTAGCTTCTGAAGCAGCTCTTGAATTCTTATCAATGAAAATTGATAACAATAATTACACCTTAAAAGACTAGAGAAAGACAAATATACACTTGTGGAATCATTTTAAAATGTTCATAACTTTCAGTCTGTTATCAATTCCTATTGCAGTATTTCCAAATGTGAGTACCAAGGCAATACACCATGTATATTTTATTCATATTTTAAAATCAGTGATACATTTACAAACCAAGTTTGGAAGGAATAATTATGTCAAGTAACAAAAAGTAGGTAGATGTGGTTGACATCTTTTAGAATGTTCTTTACTAAATGTAAGAAACCCAAATGCAGTTAGCTTTTCATTTAATCAAGCAGTGTTTTTAGTATAAATGAATGGCTGTTGAAGCCTTTATAGCCTGCATGCTTTTTTTTTTATTATTTCTATTTTTTTTTTATTATTATACTTTAAGTTCTAGGGTACATGTGCATAACGTGCAGGTTTGTTACCTATGCATACTTGTGCCATGTTGGTGTGCTGCACCCATCAACTCATCAGCACCCATCAATTCGTCATTTATATCAGGTATAACTCCCAATGCAATCCCTCCCCCCTCCCCCCTCCCCATGATAGGCCCCAGTGTGTGATGTTCCCCTTCCCGAGTCCAAATGATCTCATTGTTCAGTTCCCACCTATGAGTGAGAACATGTGGTGTTTGGTTTTCTGTTCTTGTGATAGTTTGCTAAGAATGATGGTTTCCACCTTCATGCGTGTCCCTACAAAGGACATGAACTCATCATTTTTTATGGCTGCATAGTATTCCATGGTGTATGTGTACCACTTTTTCTTAATCCGGTCTATCATTGATGGACATTTGGGTTGGTTCCAAGTCTTTGCTATTGTGAATAGTGTCACAATGAACATACGTGTGCATGTGTTTTTATAGCAGCATGATTTATAATCCTTTGGGTATATATACCCAGTAATGGGATGGCTGAGTCAAATGGTATTTCTAGTTCTAGATCCTTGAGGAATCACTACACTGTCTTCCACAATGGTTGAACTAGCTTACAGTCCCATCAACAGTGTAAAAGTGTTCCTATTTCTCCACAGCCTCTCCAGCACCTGTTGTTTCCCGAATTTTTAATGATCGCCATTCTAACTGGTGTGAGATGGTATCTCATTGTGGTTTTGATTTGCATTTCTCTGGTGGCCGGCAATGATGAGCATTTTTTCATATGTCTGTTGGTTGCATAAATGTCTTCTTTTGAGAAATGTTTTTTCATATCCTTTGCCCACTTTTTGATGGGGTTGTTTGTTTTTTTCTTGTAAATGTGTTTGAGTTCTTTGTAGGTTCTGGATATTAGCCCTTCGTCAGATGAGTAGATGGCAAACATTTTCTCCCATTCTGTAGGTTGCCTGTTCACTCTGATGGTAGTTTCTTTTGCTGTGCAGAAGCTCTTTAGTTTAATTAGGTCCCACTCTTCAATTTTGGCTTCTGTTGCCATTGCTTTTGGTATTTTAGACATGAAGTCCTTGCCCATGTCTTAAAGCTCCAAAATGATTTTCTTTGACTTCATGTCTCACATCCAGGACATGCTCATGCAAGAGGTGGGTCCCCATGGTCTTGAGCAGCTCTGCCCCTGTGGCTTTGCAGGGCACAGCTGCCCCTCCTGGTTGATTTCATGGGCTGGTGTTGAGTGACTGGCTTTTCTAGGCACATGGTGCAAGCTGTCAGTGGATCTACCATTCTGGGGTTTGGAGGATGGTGGCCATCTTCTCACAGCTTCACTAGGCAGTGCCCCCGTGGGGACTCTGTGTGGGGGCTCGCATCTCACATTTTCCTTCTACACCACCCTAACAGAGATTCTCCATGAGAGTTTCATTCCTGCAACACACCTCTACATGGACATCCAGCCATTTCTACACATCCTCTGAAATCTAGGTGGAGGTTCCCAAATCTCAGTTCTTGATTTCTGTGCACCTGCAGGCCCAACAACACATGTAAGCCACCAAGGCTTGGGGCTTGCACCCTTTGAAGCAATGGCTTGAAATCTATGTTGGCCCCTTTTAGCCATGCCTGGGATGCAGGGCACCAAGTCTGGAGAGTGCACAAAGCAGCAAGGTCCTGGGCCAAGCCCATGAAACCATGTGTTCTTCCTAGGTCTCCAGGCTTTTGATGCGAGGGACTGCTGTGAAGACCTCTGATGTGCCCTGGAGGCATTTTCCTCATTGTATTGGGAATTAACATTTGGCTCATGGTTACTTATGCAAATTTCTACTTCCAGCTTGAATTTCTCCTCAGAAAATGGGTTTTGCTTTTCTATTGCATCATCAGGCTGGGAATTTTTCCAAACTTTTATGCTCTGCTTCCCTTTTATTTATTTATTTATTTTTTGAGACGGAGTCTCACTCTGTCACCCAGGCTGGAGTGCTGTGGCCGGATCTCAGCTCACTGCAAGCTCCGCCTCCCGGGTTCATGCCATTCTCCTGCCTCAGCCTCCCGGGTAGCTGGGACTACAGGTGCCGCCACCTCGCCCGGCTAGTTTTTTGTAGTTTTTAGTAGAGATGGGGTTTAGCCAGGGTGGTCTCGATCTCCTGACCTCGTGATCCGCCCGTCTCGGCCTCCCAAAGTGCTGGGATTACAGGCTTGAGCCACCGCGCCCGGCCTCTGCTTCCTTTTTAAACATAATTTCCAATTACAAACCATATCTTTGTGAATACGTAAAACCTGAGTGCTTTTAACAGTACCCAAGCCACTATTTGAACACTTTACCGCTTAGAAATTTCTTCCACTAGATGCCTTAAATCACCTCTCTCAAGCCCAAAGTTCCACCAATCTCTAGGGCAGGGGCAAAATGCTGCCAGCCTCTTTTCTAAAACATAGCAAGAGTCACCTTTATTTCAGTTCCCAACAAGTTCCTGTCAGCATTTTGATCAAAGCCATTGCCATTCAGCGAGTCTCTAGGAATTCCAAACATTCCCACATCTTCCTGTCCTCTTGTGAGCCCTCCACACTGTTCCAACCTCTGCCTGTTACCCAGTTCCAAGGTCGTTTTTACATTTTTGGGTATCTTTGCAGCACCACCTCACTCTTGGTACCAATTTACTGTATTAGTCTGTTTTCATGCTGCTAATAAAAACATATCTGAGACTGGGAAATTTATAAAGGTAAGAGGTTTAACACACTCACAGTTCCACATGGCTGGGGAGGCCTCACAATCATGGCTGAAGGTGAATGAGGAGCAAAGTCACATCTTATATGGTGGCAGGCAAGAGAGCTTGTTTAGGGGAAGTGCCCTTTACAAAACCATCAGATCTCGTGAGACCTATTCACTGTCAGGAACACAGCACAGGAAAGACCCACCCTCATGATTCAGTTACCTCCCATTGGGTCCCTCCCATGACACATGGAAACTGTGGGAGCTACAATTCAAGATGAGATTTAGGTAGGGTCACAGCCAAACCATATCATGCCCCACGTGAACGTATGTCCCCAGGTAGACATCTGTCTCAAGGTGGACATCGGGCCACATATATATACCCAAGCCCCAAGGGTACACTTAAGCTCTGGGTGAATGCCCAGGCCATAGGTAAATACAAGGCCCAAGGTGGACATCAGGCCCCAGGTGGAAACCCAGTCCCAGGTGGACACCAGGCACTTGATGAACACTAGGACCCATGTGGTCACCAGGCCACAGCTGGACACCTGTCCCCAGTGAACAGCAGACCCGAGGTGTATACCTCATCTGCAGGTGTGCATCAGGCACTGGGTTGACACACAGGTCCCAGCTGAAATCTGGCCCTCAGCTGAACATCAGATCCCAGGATGTCACCCAGGCCCCAGCTAAACACCAAGTATTAGGTGGACATCAGGCCCCAGGAGGACACCAGGCCTCAGGTGGATATCTAGGCCTTTGGGGAACATCAGTCCCTGGTGGATGCTGAGGCCTCATACAGATACATGGCCCTATGTGGACACCCAGGGTCCAGGCAGACATTAGATTCTAGATGACCTTAGTCATATATGGCTGAGTCTACCTAGGGCCAATGACTGGGGCCTAGGTATCCAACTGGGGCCAGATGTCTATCTGGGGACTGATGTCCACCTCAGGCCTGGATGTCCACCTGGGCCATTGTGTTCCTCTTGAGCCCAGTGTCCACCTGGGACCTGGGTATCACCCTGTGACCTGGGTGTCCACTTGCAGCCTGATGTGCATCTGGAGCCTGAGTTTCCAGCTAGGACCTAATGACCATCTGCGACCCAGGTACCCCCCTGGTGTATCTGGTTCCAGGTGTACACCAAGGCCCTAGGTAGATACCAGGCCCCAGGTAAACTCAAGACCATATCTGAATATCAGGTCCCAGGTGACTGCCAGAGCCCCATGTGTACATTAGGCTCTATTAGACACTGGATTCCAGGTGGACATTGGCCCTGAGGTTGACACACACAGTCCAGGTGCATGAAAGGCCCCGTGGGTATACTTGTGCCCCAGATGTTCATCAGTCCCCAGGTGAACATGAGACCACAGGTGGACATCGGGTCTCAGGTGCACATCTAGCCCTAAGTAAACCTCAGGTGCACATCTAGCCCTAAGTAAACCTTTTAAGTAAATAGCCAGTGGGCGCACAGGTGCACAACAGGCCCAAGGTGGACACTGAACTCCAGGTGGGCATCAGGTCCTAGGTTGATAACCATATAACCAGGTGGACAGCAGTCCCCAAGTGAACACCTGATTCAAGGTTGACATCAGGCCCCAGGTGTACACCAGGCCCTAGGTGAATACCTATGCCCCAAGTGGGCATCAGGTCCCAGGTGGACACCAGTCAGGAAAGATTCAAGCACTCAAGCCCCAAGCTGAACATCAGGACCCAGGTGTTCACCAGTCAGGAAAGATTCCTAGGACCTCGGTGAACATCAGGCCAACAGTAAAAGCCCAGGCTCCAAGTGGATACTAGGCCCCAAGTGTACATCAGGCCCTGAGAGGACATTGGAATCTATGTGCACATCAGGCTGCCGGTTGACACCACATCTCCAGATGAACACCAGGCCAACTGGTGGACATCAGGTGGCATGAGAAGGACACTTAGGCCCCAGGTGGATACCCAGGCCCCAGTTGCACATCTGGCCACCCAGGCCCCAAGTGGACATCAAGCTTCAGGTGGACATCATGGCCTGGGTTAACCTTAGGCCCCAGCTGAACATCAAGTCCCCAGGGAATACCCAGGCCTCAGTTGCACATCTGGCCACAGTTGGCCACCTGGCCTCTGGTGGACATTAAGTCAAAGGTGAACATCAGTCCCCAGGCAAACATCAGGCTCAAGGGTGCCATAAGGTCTCAGGTGGACCCTGAACTTGAGGTCTACATCAGTCCACAAGTTAACATCCAGGACCAGCTGGGTAGTACACCTTAGGTGAATATCAGACCTAGGTGGACATCAGGTCCCAGATAGAAACCAGGACTCAGGTGGATACCTAGGCTCCTGGTGGATATCAGGCCG
>NW_022294587.1:0-1014 GCF_002776525.5 Piliocolobus tephrosceles | reverse complement strand
AAAAGTTGTCTTTAAGTCCCAGTGTTGTAAATCAAGGCTCTTCGTTCTCCTTATCTCTATTGTAATTGCAGGGACTTCACGTGACTTTCTCGCTCTTTATGTTTCTTTGCCCTTTGATTTCCTTATTAATATCAGCATTCGTTCACTGATGTACCCTCATACCCTGTCTAGTTTGTGAATTTGGATTTTCTAATGTCTTTTTTGGAGCAAGGAACAACTATTTTTATACACTGGTTTAAAAAAAATGGTTGAAAGTGGGATGTAGAAGGCTTGGATTCTGAAACAATGTGTCATCCGAACCCAGTGTTACCTCTGGGATTAATGTTGAATTTATTCGGTTAAAAGAAAGCTAATTCAATGTCTATTAAGGATAATACGAATAGCTGGCCAGGAGCCGTGGCTCATGCTTGTAATCCCAACACTTTGGGAGGCCGAGGCGGGTGGATCACGAGGCCAGGAGTTCAAGACCAGCCTGGCCAAGATGGTGAAACTCTGTTTCTACTAAAAATACAAAAATTAGCCAAGCGTGGTGGCGGGCGCCTGTAGTCCCAGTAGTCCCAGCTACTCGGGAGGCTGAGGCGGAAGAATCGCTTGAACTGGGGAGGTGGAGGTTGTAGTGAGCCGAGATCAGACCACTGTACTCCAGCCTGGGTGAGGGAGCGAGACTCCACCTCAAAAAAAGAAAATAATAATAATACAAATAACTTGATTTTTTTTTAAATTATTAGAAAGACGCATGGAAAAAGAGGTTCAACATTTGAACTATTTGATTGTTGTGTGTCTCCTTTATGTGATTGTCCCTGAATTCAGGAATTGCCTCCCTTAAGCTGGTACCCTTGTACCAGGAAAACACTTGTTGAATGAATAAGTGAGTGAACGAATGCAGTTCCGCAAGTGCTTGTCAGTTCCTCTTCTTGGCTTGGCAACCATGCAGAGAATCCCAGTGAGGGGCAGTGTGGGGTATTAGTTTTTTGGTTTTTTTGTTTTGTTTTGTTTTGTTTTGTTTGTTTGTTT
>NW_022294586.1:0-1368 GCF_002776525.5 Piliocolobus tephrosceles | reverse complement strand
GACCAGATGTCCCCCTTGGGGCCTGAGTGTTTCCCGGTGCCTGAAGACCTCTGGGTTTAGATGTCCACATGGGACCTAGATGTGCACCTGGGGCCTGATGTTCACCAGGGACCTGATGTCCATTTGGAGTCAAGTGTGCAGCTGAGGTGCCATGTCCACCTGGAACCCAGGTGTCCATCAGCGGCCTGGTTTTGACCTGGGACCTGGGCATTTACCTGGGGTCTCAGTGATCACTTGGGGCCTGACGTGCACTTGGGTTTTGGTGTCTAGCTGGGTCCTTGTGTCCACTGGGTTCCTAGGTATCTTCCTGAGGCGCAGTGTCCTGTAGGGGCCTGGTTTCTGCCTGGGATGCGGGTATCTACCTTCTTGCTGCTGATTACCTTGGCCTGGTGTATACCCGGGGCCTGCGTCCACCTTGGACCTGTTGTTTGTTGCGACCTTGTGTCCACCTGTGCCCTGGGTGTCAGCCTGGTACCTATTATCCACCTGGGGCCTCTTTAGCCACCTGGCACCTACTGGTCCCTTGAAGTCTGGTGTTCTGGGTCCTGATGTCAACCTGGGGTATGTATAGGTATCCTGTGGCCTAGCTGTTCATATGGGACCTAATGACCTCACATATGGGGCCTGGGTGTTTACCTGGGGTTTGGGCAGTGTCCAGACTGAGGCCTGATGTTCACCAGGGGCCTAAGTGTTCACCTGTGTGCCCAGGGTGCACTAGTTTCCTGCTGCGTACCTGGGGCGTGGGTATTAGCTGGTAGCCTGATACCACCTGCGGCCTGGGTGTTCACCTGGCTTTGGGTATCAGCTGGGAGCTTGGTACCACCTGCAGCCTGATGTCCACCTGGAACCTCATCAGGCTGCCTGGTCTCTGGTGTCCATCTGGGGACTGGGTGTCTACTTGAGACCTGGTGTCTGCCTGGGGCACAGTGTTCACCCAGTGGCTACTGTCTACCTAGGGCCTGTTGTCTACCTTGAGACTGGGTGTTCACCTGGGGCTTGATACTTACCTGGGGGCTGATGTTCACCTGGAGCCTGGTGTCTACCTGAGGCCTCATGTCTGTTTGTATCTTGGTGTCCTTCTGGGACCCGGTGTCTGCCTGGGGCTTGGTGCCCTTCTGGAAACTGGATTTTCACCTTGGACCTGTTGTTGAAGTGCGTCCTAGATTTCCACGTGTCGTCTGGTATACACGTGGGGCCTGTTGTTTTTGGGCCTGGTGTTGACCTGGGCCCTGGATGTCAATCTGATACCTGCTGTGTAGCTGGGGCGTAGATAGCCACCTGGGGCCTGCTTGTCACTTGAGGTCTGTTGTCCTCCTTGGAGCTGATTTCAGCCTGGGGCCTAGTGTTTATCCAAATTTTTGTATCCTT
>NW_022294585.1:0-1062 GCF_002776525.5 Piliocolobus tephrosceles | reverse complement strand
TTCAAAATGAACAAAAGTATCCCTTCTCAGATTCCACAAAAGCAGTGCTAGCCAACGGCTCCACAAAAGAGTGGTGTAACTCTATGAGATGAATTCACATGTCACAAAGCAGTTTCTCAGAAAGCTTCTTTCTGGTTTTTATATGAGGATATTTCCTTTGTCACCACAGACTTCAAAGTGATCATAAATATCCCTTCTCAGATTCCACAAAAACAGTGCTAGCCAACGGCTACATGAAAGAGTGGTGTAATTCTGTGAGATGAATTCGCAAATCACAAAGCTGTTTCTCGGAAAGCTTCTTTCTTGTTTTTATCTGTGGATATTTCCTTTTTAAATACAGGCCTCAATGCGCTCCCGTATATCTCATTCTATGTTCCGCAAAAGTATTGTTAGGAAACCTCTCAATGAAAGGTGTGGTGTAGCTCTGTGAGATGAATTCATGCATCACAAAACAGTTTCTCAGAATGCTACTCTCCATTTCTTATCTAAGGATATTTAATTTTACACAGTAAGACTCAATGTCCTCTGAATATCTCATGGCAGATTCCACGAAAACAGTGTTAGGAAACTGCTCAATGTAATGAAAAGGGTATCTCTGTGAGATGAATACACTTATCACAAAGCAGTTTCTCAAAAAGCTTTTTCTAGTTTTATTTGAGGATATTTCCTTTGTTACCCTAGGCTTCAAAGTGATCCAAAATATCCCTTCTCGGATTCCACAAATACAATACTAGCAAACTGCTCTTTGGAAGACTAATGTAACTCTGTGTGATTAATTCTCATATAACAAAGCAGTTTCTCAGAAAACTTCTTTCTTCTTTTTATCTGAAGATGTTTCCTTTATAAACATGGGCTTCAATGTGCTCCCATATATCTCATTGCAGATTTTGAGAAAAAAAGTGTTAGCAAACTTCTCAATGAAAGCAATGATGTAACTCTATGAGATGAATTCACACACCACAAAGCAGTTTCTGAGAAGGCTTCTGTGCAGTTTTTACCTGAGGATATTTCATTTCTCACCCTAGGTTTCTATGCTACCCAAAATATCCCTTCTGTGATTCG
>NW_022294584.1:0-1189 GCF_002776525.5 Piliocolobus tephrosceles | reverse complement strand
GCTGAAGCACAGCCCTTCCCCACCCTCCAAGCCGGGGATCCCTCCACTCTCCAACCTTCCAGATCCCTCCTTCCCACTAAGTTTTGTCAGTGATAGAACTCAGCCAATTTTCTATGTTTTCTCCCTGGAACACAGATATTACCTGGTTCCTTTTATCTGTTGGAGACGGTGGCTTCAGGTTACCTATTCTATGGCCCTTGAAAATCTGAAGTTGACTCTGAAATTTTGGCTATGTACCAGGGATTTTTATTCTGAGAATCTCGTTCGTCCTCAACTCCAGCTTTCCCACACAATGTTTTGTCTTATATCAATCCAGGGACAACATGTAAATTTCTTTTACACTTATGTAGCTTTGCAAATTTTGAAAAGTAAGTTTTAAAAAATTATTTCTATCTCACTTTTTTTTTTTTGAGACGGAGTCTCACTCTGTCGCCCAGGCTGGATTGTAGTGGCATTGTCTTGGCTCGCTGCAAGCTCCACCTCCTGGGTTCAAGCCATTCTCCTGCCTCAGTCTCCCGAGTAGCTGGGACTACAGGTGCCCGCCACCACGTCCGGCTAATTTTTTTGTGTTTTTAGTAGAGACAGGGTTTCACCGTGTTGGCCAGGATGGTCTCGATCTCCTGACCTCATGATCCGCCTGCCTCGGCCTCCCAAAGTGCTGGGATTACAAGCGTGAGCCACTGCGCCCCGCCAGATTACAACATTTAATATTGTTAAGTGGCAATACTTTCCAAAGCAATTTGCAGGTTCGATGCAATCCCTATTTAAATTCTAAAGATTTTTTTTTTGGCAGAAATTGAAAAATATATCCTAACATTTATAAGGAGTCTTAAAGAAGTCCAAGTAGCCTGAACAATCTAGAAGAAGAAGAATAAAGTTGGACTCATGCTTCCCGATTTCAAAACTTACTTTAAGGTTATAGCAATCAAAACAGCATAGTACACAGTGTGTCATAAAGACAGATATATATGTAATCCCAGCACTTTGGGAGGCCAAGGCAGGCAAATCACTTGAGGTTGGGAGTTTGAGACCAGCCTGGTCAACATGGTGAAACCCCGTCTCTGCTAAAAATATAAAAATTAGCTGGGCAGGGTGACACGTGCCTCTAGAGTCAGCTACTTGAGAGGCTGAGGCAGAAGAATCACTTGAACCCAGGAAGTGGAGGTTGCAGTGAGCCAAGATCGTGCCA
>NW_022294583.1:0-1872 GCF_002776525.5 Piliocolobus tephrosceles | reverse complement strand
AAAAAAAAAAAAAACACACATGTTAGAATACTCCTCAATGAAAAGAGAAGTTGAACTGTGTGAGTGGGATTCACTCAACACAGAGCCATTTCACAGAAACTTTCTTCTGGTTTTCCTTAGACAGTATTGCTTTTTTAGCATTTTCTAAAGAGCGTTCCCAAATGTTCTTTCTCATGATCCACAGAAACAGTGATTTCAAACTACTCCATCCAAAGAATGATTTTTCTCTATGAGATGAATAAACACATAACAAAGCAGTTTCTCAGAAAGCTTCTCTCCAGTTTCCAATGGAAGACATTTCCTTGCTCACCACAGGATTCCGGGCTCCACTTAATATTCCTTCGTGGATTCCTCAAAGACAGAGTTTCCAAATTGGGCAAAGTAGAGTAAGCTTTACCTCTGTGAGATGAATGCACATATCAGAGAGCACTTTCTTGGAACGCTTCTTTATGGGTTTTATTGGAGGATGTTTTGCTTTTTGCCATAGTCTTCAATGCCTTCTGAAATATCACATTTTTGGTTTTACAGGAACAGTGTTCAAACACTGCCTTATGAGAAAAGTGGTATCACTCCCTTAGTGGAATGCACCATCACAAAGCAGTTTCTCAGAAAACTTCTCTCCGGTTTTTATCTGAGCATATTTCCTTTTTCACCATAGTCTTGAATGTGCTCCCGAATGTCCCTTCTCGGAACCATCCGTGGCAGAGTTTCCAAGCTGTGTAATGTAAAGAAAGCTTTATCTATGTGAGATGAATACATGTATCACAGAGTAGTTTCACATAAAGCTTCTTTCCAGTTTTTGTCTGAGGCTATTTCCCTTTTCATCATAGGCGTCAGTATGCCCCTGAGTATCCCTTGGTATCTTTTTCTCCAAAAGAGTTTCCCCGATGTTGTATGAGAAGAGAGGTATAACACTGTGAGTGGAATGCACACGTCAAAAAGCAGTTCTTCGGAAAGCTCGTCTCCAGTTTCTATCTGAACATATTTCCTTTCTCACTGTAAGTCTCAAAGGGCTATCGAATATCCCTTCATCTGTTAAACATAAATAGTGTTAGAAAACTTCTCAATGAAAAGAGAAGCTTAACTGAGCAAGAGAAATTCACACGACACATAGCAGTTTCACAGAAAGCTTCCTTCTGGTTTTTATCTGAAGATATTTCTTTCTTCATATTCTAAGAGCGTTCTCAGATGTCCTACCTCAGAGCCCAAAGAAACAGTTATTTCAAACTGCTCAATCCAAAGAATAGTTTAACTCTATGAGATGAATACACACATCACAATGCAGTTGCTCAGAAAGCTTCTCTCCAGTTTTCATGGGAAGACATTTCCTTGCTCACCACAGGCCTTCGGGTGCCACCGAATATCCCTTCACAGACTCCTCAAAGACAGAGTTTCCAAACAGGGCAATTTAGAGTAAGCTTTAACTCTGTGAAATGAATGCACATATCAGAGAGAAGTTTCTTGGAATGCTTCTTTCTGAGTTTTATTTGAGGATATTTCACTTTTCGCACTAGTCGTAAATGCGCACCAAAATATCACTTTTTCGGTTTTACAGGAACAGTGTTCACACACTGCCTTAGGAGAAAAGAGGTATAACTCCCTATGTGGAATGCACACATCACAAAGCAGTTTCTCAGAAAGCTTCTCTCCAGTTTTTATGTGAAGATATTTCCTTTTTGACCATAGACCTGAATATGCTGCCGAATGTCCCTTAGCTGATCCGTCCATGACAGAGTTTCTAAACTGTGTAATACAAAGAAAGTTTTATCTCTGTGAAATGAATAAACATATCTATCAAAAAGCAGTTTCATAGAAAGTGGCTTTTGAGTTTTTGTCTGAGGATATTTCCTTTTTCACCATAGCCGTCCATAT
>NW_022294581.1:0-2792 GCF_002776525.5 Piliocolobus tephrosceles | reverse complement strand
ATGGCAGCTGACTCTGTCAGCAAGGGCAAGGAGGCGCAGGAGGGAGCCACCAGCAAGAGAGAGTGGAGCGAGACAGAGCCACAGTCCTGTGTAACTGAATCACAGAGGTGACACTCCATCATTCTTGCCCTGTTCTGTACATCAGAAGCAGGTCATTAAGTCCAGCTCACACTCAGGGAGAGGGAGCTGTAGGCGTATTTGGAGGTATGCAGGCTTGTTTCTAAACCAACACAATAAAGCAAGTGTCTTCACAAAGCAAGTCACACAAATTTCTTGGTTTCCCAGTGAATATAAAAGTATGTGTATACTATAGTCTATTCAGTCACATCTTCAGACTCCACTTCTAATTCTAGTTCTCTTGCTGTTTCCACCACATCTGAGGTCACTTATTCCACTTGTCTTGAACCTCTCAAGATCATCCATGAGGGTTGGAATCCACTTCTTCCAAATCCCTGTTAATGCTGATATTTTCACCTCCTCCCGTGAATCACAAATGTTCTTACTGGCATTTATAATGATGATGGCTTTCCAGAAGGTGTTCAATGTAGTTTGTCCACATCCATTAGAGGAATCACTGCCTATAGCAGCTATAGCCTTAGAAAATGTGTTTCTTAAATAACAAGATTTGAAAGTTGAAATTACTCCTTGATCCATGTGGCTGCAGAAAAGATGATGTGTTAGCAGGCATGCAAACAGCTTGAATCTCTTTGTACGTGTTCCTCGGAGCTCCTGGGTGACCAGGTACATTGTCAATGAGCAGTAATATTTTGAAAGAAATCTTTTTTTCTGAGCAGTAGGCCTCAATAGTGGGCCTAAAGTATTCAGTGAACCATGCTGTAAACAAATGTGCTGACTCCAGGTTTTGTTCTGTCAGAGCGGAGTTAGCATAATTCTTAAGGGCCCTAAGATTTTCAGAATGGTCAGTGAGCATTGACTTCAACAAATTCAGCTGATACAGTCACCAGCTGCATTAGCCCCTAACAAAAGATTTGAAGCCTTGAAGGCAAACATTGACTTCTCTGTATCTATGAACGTCCTAGATGGCGTCTTCTTCCGATAGACGGTTCCATCTATGCTGAAAGCCTGTTATTTAGTGTAGCCACCTTCATCACTGATCTTGGCTAGATCTTCTGGGTAACTTGCTGCAGCTTCTACATCAGCACTTGCTACTTTACCTTGCACTTTTATGTTATGGAGATGGCGTCTTTCATTAAACTTAGGAACCAGTCTCTGCTACCTTCACACTTTCTTTCTGCAGCCATCTCACCTCTCTTAGCCTTCGTGAAATTGAAGAGAGTTAGGCTGGATTAGGCTTTGGCTTAAGGCAATGTTGTGTCTGTTTTGATCTTCTGTCTATGCCAAACATTCTCTATATCTGCAATAAGACTGTTTTGCATTCTAATCACTTGTGTGTTAATTGTGCTTCAAGAACTTCTTCTTGGGTAACTGGCACAAGAGGCCCAGCTTACAGCCTGTCTTGGCTTTCAACGTGCCTTCCTCACTAATCTTAATCATTTCTGGCTTTTGACTTAAATGAGAAATATGCAACTCTTCCTTTCACTTGAACTCTTAGAGGCCACTGTAGGGTTATTAAGTGGCCTAATTTCTATATAAGTTGGGTCTCAGGGACACAATAGGGAGGTCTGAGGAGAGGGGAGGTCTGAGGAGAGGGGAGGTGGGAGAACAGCTGTTGGTGGAGCAGTCAGAACATACACAACATTCACCGTTTAAGTTCACCGTCTTCTATGGGTGTGGTTTGTGATGCCTCAAAACAAGTACAACAGTAACATCAAACATTAGTGATCACAGATCATCATAACAGATAAAATAATAATGAAAAAGTTTAAAATATTGCAAGAATTTTCAAAACGTAACATGGAGACAGTAAGTCAGCATGTGTTGGTGGAAGAATGGCGCCAAGAGACTTGATCAGCGTAGGGTTGCCACAGACCTTCAGTTTGTAAACAACAGTATCTGGAGGTACAGCAAAGCGAGGCACAGTCAAGTGGGGTGTGCCTGGACACAGGAGCGCGCATATTTGGAAGCAGGGATCACTGTGAACCATGTCAGAGGCCGACTGCTAGCACAGGTGTCGACGTGGTCTAGCCTCACTAAAAGGTTTGAACTATAGTTCCTTTTTGTCGATTCTCAGGAGAATTGTTTGTTTTCGTTGCTTCTCTGGTTATTTTAACATACGTAGTTAAAAACCTCAGGTTAATAAGTATTTCTCCCCTCCTCCCAGTCAGTGACCCATGTTACCCAGTGTTTGGGTTCTAACCTGTTCCCCCTGCCATAGACATTGTTGTTGTTTTGGTGGTTTTGTATGGACCGTAGGTTTTTTAGAGTTAGCCAGATGTTGCACATCTTTGCTTGCTGTCATTTCTTACCATCATTTGTTACGTCTCAGATCTTACAAAATCATTTTCTTCTCCTTTATCATATCTTTTTCAGTTTACTTCAGTGAAATTCTTTTGTTGGTTAATTCTGATTGTTTGTTTCAAAGTATCTTTATTTTGTCCTTTTTCTAGGGTAGGGGTTGGTAAGCACTTTCTGTAAAGGGTACGATAGTATTTTCAGCTTTGGGTCATGTGGTCTCTGTTGCAACTTCAAAAGCAGCCCTGGACATATTATAAATGAGTGGGTGTGGCTGTGTTCCAGTAAAACTTCATTTACAGAAAGAAATGATGGGCCTCATTTGGCCTATGGGCCATAATTTGCCAGTAGTTATGAATTCTCAGGGGCAAGCCTCTGTCTCCCTGTCAGAGCTGAGGCTGAGAAGGGCAGCTTTCTCT
>NW_022294580.1:0-9074 GCF_002776525.5 Piliocolobus tephrosceles | reverse complement strand
TGCAATCTCCGACTACTGAGTTTGAGCAATTTTCCTGCCTCAGCCTTCCGAGTAGCTGGGATTACAGGCATGCACAACCACGCCCAGCTAATTTTGTATCTTTAATAGAGATGGGGTTTCACCATGTTGTCCAGGATGGTCTTGAACTCCTGACCTCAGGTGATCCACCTGCCTCAGCCTCCCAAAGAGTTGGGATTACAGGCGTGAGCCACTGCGCCTGGCTGTAAGGTAGTCTTAAATGGGGGAATATCCATTACTACAACTGCCACAGCAGGTGTATATGATCGAGACAAGGTAGGAGCTGTACTCTGGAATTGTATGTTTGAATTGAAAAGTTGAACAAAGATTTACTTAAAATCTTAACATTATGTAATATAATAGGGTGCTCAACTGTATCTTTTGATGTGTAAAGCACCGCCACACTAGGGGATGTAAACTGTATTTTGGGGGTTGAGCCTGCCCCTGTGATAGGAGGGACTGTTTGGCAAGACCTTTTGGAAGATACATCACAAGGCAAACAACTGCCCCTTATTCTAGGGAAACTTGGAACATGGGAAAGGAAACCAAGGGCAGATGCTTCACTCTGAGTCTGCAGAGATAGAAAAAGGTTTTCCCCAAATCTTTGCAGATTATTATTTTTCTTCCTGCGAGGTATGTGTACTTTGTTGTCCAAACAGTTGTTTTTGACAAATTGGGAGCAATCAGCAGCTTAGTTGGGAAAGACGAGCTTCCCCGAACATCTGTTCCCTCCAGGCTGGAGGAAGGACTGTGAGAGCAAATGGCTGGACCAAGCTCACGCAGCTGGCACGGCTGCCATTGCCCATAGGAGTGGGTGTCAAAGGTGAAATATAGCAGACATCGGGACGTTCTCATGAATGCTGTGATCATCATTCTTGAGCTCTGAGCGTCAGATTATACCTGGTTGGGAGAAGGGCATCAAAAGAGAATGAACAATGATCAATTAATCCAGGAGAAGAGAGGAGTCGATCCAGGGGTTTTAGAGCAGGAAGAGCAGGCTCTTTTTTCTTTTTTGGAGACTGAACAGGGCTTGGGCTCTGAAGTACTAGAGATGCACTGGGGAGGCCCTTGCATTGGGGGACACCTATGGAAACTCGGCCAGAATGCAGAGGTTGGGTCTGAGCCTGAAAATCTGAGAGCATCCAATTCTAAACGCAGTTGGGAGTTACATTAGTTTATGACCAAGTCTTTTGTAAAATCCTACTGCGAGCCTGAGCAAAGATGTACTATATAGTACATACCGATGTACTAAGGGAAGTTGAAGAGGCTGTATCCCTCCTGGAGGCTGGGAAGGGATGCTTGTGATGACAGAGATGCATGGCCTCAAACAGCAGCACTGTTATAAGGGGCAGCAAAGGCTGCAGGCCAAGAAGTAAAAAATAAGCAAACCCCAAAACTTGTCCTGGATAACATATATTGTAGCAACTTGAGAAACCTCAGAATAGCCGGAAGGCAATGGATGGGGGTGCACTGTGGGTCACATTCTAGTAACTACACCAGGAAAGGCTCCTGCATTAATGTCTTTGGAGTGCAAAGACGGTGTGATTTCAGTGGTAAGCCACAGTTCGGAAATGCCAGGGACACAGAGGTTACACTTAGGTTTTGCCTTCTCCGTAACACATTTTTATAAATTTTCTACCATAAAAGGCGCGATTACTCATCAGAAACAAATTCAGCACCTACTTTGAAAAAAAAAAAAAAAAAAACATTTAAAAATAGAATACTAGGCTGAACGTGGTGGCTCACGCCTGTAATCCCAGCACTTTGAGAGGCTGAGGCAGGTGGGTCACTCGAGGTCAGGAATTCGAGACTAGGCTGGCCAACATGGTGAAATCCCATCTCTACTAAAAATACAAAAATGAGCCAGGCATGGTGGTGGACACCTACAGTCCCAGCTACTCGGAGGCTGAGGCATGAGAATCACTTAAAGCCAGGAGGTGGAGGTTGCAGTGAGAAAAAATCACACCACTGCATCTCAGCCTGGGCAACAGAATGAATCTCCATCTCAAGCAAACAAACAAACAAACAACAACAACAACAAAAACTATTTCAAACATTTTAAGCTAATGGCAGCCCATAAGTGCCACATCTCCCTTTTGTCCTCTTCCCATAGGCCCTGGAGTCTGTGCACTCCCAGGCACACATACCCTGTTCTCTCTCAAGCATCCTCAGTGCAGGTGGAGGACTTATGTTCTTACAATCCTAAAACCTTTGATTATAACCCACACTAAAATAACAACGGGAATCAAATGTGTGGATGGAAGATTGCCAGATATTTGTAGAGTTCCATACCATTCATAAAGTGCTTAAAAATGTTTAATTTCATTTGAATAACACTTGCCATTGTAGCTATATAGATTTTTCTCTTTTTTCTTTTTTAAAAAGCAAAGGTATATACAACAGCTTATTCAAAAAGACTGGACAGACCCTAGCTCCAGCTAGTTCTCTAGACTGAGCACGTTGGAGAACTATGTTCCATTTCCTTTTTTGGTATCGCGGGCCTTGATCTCCAAACAAACACATGAAGTAAGTCTCTAAACTCTGGGTGGAATTAAGCTAATCATTGACATTCAAAACACTTTGCTACTTGACACACTTAAACAATAAATGCCCAGCTGCTCTGCAGACTAAAATTCTACTGCTACAAAGAATTATCTCTTTCAGGAGTCCACACAAACCTATGCAGGTGTTTGAAAGACTATAACCTGTCCGAGACTGTTTTCTGCATCTCTAGGGGTGTTCAGCTCAGAGACGGACACAAAGGAATGATGACTGTGCCTTTGTGGGAGGAGGAGAGATAAGGGAATTGCCACCGAGGGACTTGCTCTGACCCAGGTGGCTGTCAACAAGCGATAGATTGAATCCGTTTAACTCATGGAGCAAATAGATTATTCTCATTTCACAGGTGAAGAAACAGAGGCTCAGAGAGGTTAACTTGTTTAATTTCATACAGCATGAGAGTGGGAGAGGTGAGATTTGAACCCAAGTTCCTCAGATTTTAATTGTATAACATCTTCCTGTTTACTCTTTCTTTTCTCTCTCTCTCTCTCTTTTTGTTGTTGTTGTTGTTGTTGTTGAGACAGGGTCTCGCTCCATCACTCAAGCTGGAATGCAGCAACATGATCATGGCTCACTGCGACCTCCACCTCCCGGGCTCAAGAGATCCTCCCACCTTAGTCTCCTGAGTAGCTGGGACCACAGGCACACACCATCGTGCCTGGCTAATATTTGTATTTTTTGTAGAGATGGAGTTTTGCCATGTTGCCCAGGCTGGTCTCAAACTCCTGGACTCAAGCAATTCACCCACCTGTGCCTTCCAAAGTGCTGCAATTACAGGTGTAAGCCATCATGCTTGGCCTACTTTTTTTTTTTTAAACAATCAGTTTAATTTCTGAAATGTTCATATTAATCCTGATGCTGCTAAAAATTGTATTTCTAGAGAAACTCACATTGGCACTTCAAAATGGGTATTTGTGTAACCTTTACCAAAATAAAACAAAGCTTCAGAACACCACTCAATGTCACAGTGATTTGTTTGGCTGGAGAGCTGCCTGGGAATTAAGGCTCAGGTCCCAGGTTCACTATGGAATAAAAATACTATTTCTGATAAGATAGATGATCTCTCACTTTGGTTCATTTTCTTCCACTCTTTTAAAACAAAAATGACTCTTTTTCTGTGTTTTTGTTTCTGAGATAATATGAAACTTCGGGAAGTCCTGTTTGCTTCAGTGGAGCCAACTGGGACAAAGTTGCTACAGAAATCTGAAGAATCAGCCCCTGTAAGGAACAATTTCACAACCACGACCGCAGCCAGCAGAAACATCATTAACACCATCACCATCAATACTACCACAGCCATCACCGCCATGACCACTGTCATCAATATCACCAACACCATCATTGCTTTCGTCGTCGTCATCATCATCATCATCGACTTTCCTAGGATAGGACAGATGTGGTAGTTTTCTCTTCCTCATGCGAATTTATGATTTTCCGATCATAAATTATCCCCCGTAAGTTATCCCCCCACAATTACCCACGCTTGTTCAAACTTCAAATATTTTAACCATGACTTTGACAGGATACAGACTGTGTGTAAGTGAAAACAAATATTCAAGCTGCAGGCATGGCAGAGGTCATTTACAAACTTCTCTCTTTGATCAGTCAAATTCTTTTCATTGTTTATATAATAGTGGTCAGCCTTCAAAAGTGTCTTTGAAGTAAGTTTGAATATATGCTTTGCCTGACTCACCCACGAACCCAAAACACACACGCACACACACGCACGCGTGCACGCGAACGCATACACACACACTTGTATAACAACTTACTTACATACTGACGTTCTGTAAGTACAAATGTCCTCCCATGGCCTGTCTCTCAAGGTCCAGATTTATACCCTGTGTTACTACTAAACTTGGGATCAGAGGTTGCTCTTGAAGTACAGGCGATTCTTTTTGATTTTTTTGAGACAGAGTGGCGTGCTGCCCAGGCTGGAGTGCAGTGGCGAGATCTTGGCTCACTGAAACCTCCGCCCTCCGGGTTCAAGCGATTCTCCTGCCTCAGCCTCTGGAGTAGCTGGGACTACAGGCACCTGCTACCATGCCCAGCTAATTTTTGTATTTTTAGTAGAGATGGGGGTTTCACCATGTTGGTCAGGTTGGTCTTGAACTCCTGACCTCAGGTGATATGCCCACCTCAGTCTCCAAAAGTGCTGGGATTATAGACACGAGTCACCATGCCTGGCCAAGTACATGTCATTCTAATCTACAATGACATATAACGCAAGAACAATATTTATTTATTTATTTTATTATTATTATTATTTTGAGATGGAGTCTCACTCTGTCGCCCAGGCTGGAGTGCAGTGGCACAATCTCGGCTCACTGCAAGCTCCACCTCCTGGGTTCACGCCATTCTCCTGCCTCAGCCTCCCAAGTGGCTGGGACTATAGGCGCCCGCCACCATTCCCGGCTAATTTTTTTGTATTTTTAGTAGAGATGGGGTTTCACCGTATTAGCCACGTTGGTCTCGATCTCCTGACCTCATGATTTGCCCACCTCAGCCTCCCAAAGTGCTGAGATTACAGGTGTGAGCCACTGCATCCGACCCGAACAATCTTTATGTTTAAAAACTGTACCTCATAGATATGAGTATTAATTTTTTAAAATTAATCTATTGGATTTTGAACACACAAACAGCTATTGTCCTTTTCAGAATATCAAGATAAAAAGTCCTTAAGAATCTGTCTGAAATCACCCCTCAAAGTCTGTGACGTCTCTTATTTCGTGGTGGCAAATCCCTATTCAAATTTTTGAAAATGGCTTTATTCAGAGGCAGGGTATTGAGTAAAGTGAAAACTCAGGCTGAGAGTTAAACTTTTTTGGATCAAGAACATGCTTTGGCTAAAAGGTAATGCTGCGATTCTTAGTGGGTAAGTAAAAATCCTGGTGATAGTATACTGGTGGTGTATTTTAAAAATGTTTTTGCAATTGAAAAATGAAAAAAGTCTTTTATTACATAAACAACAGATATGAATTTCAACTTTAAATCTAAGCCTTCGCACTTTGGAAGGCCGAGGTGCGAGGATCACAAGGTCAGGAGTTAGAGACCATTCTGGCCAATATGGTGAAACCCCGTCTCTACTAAAAAATATGAAAATTAGCTGAGCATGCTGGCATGCCCTGTAGTCCCAGCTACTCAGGAGGCTGAGGCAGCAGAATCCCCTGAACCAGGGAGGGGAAGGTTGCAGTGAGCCAAGATCGCACCGTTGAACTCCAGCCTGGGTGACAGAGTGATTCTGTCTCAAAAAAACCCAAAAAAAACCAAAAAGCAAAAAACAAAACCCTAAGCCTTCTTAGATGATATAAGTCATATGAGGTTTGGGATAGGGAGTAGCTGAGGGTCTTTTTTTTTTTTTTAACATTTCAAAAAATATATGAGCTTTAAAAAGGTTAAAGTATATTGTAATAAGACTACTTTTCTGGGGTGGCTCCTAACTCAATTTTAAATGCAATTCAAAAATAATTCTCTAGAAATATCTTGAGAAATAGCAGTTGCATTGAGCTATAGGCATACCCTTCTAGGTTTTAAAAATTAATGCTCACTTTAATCTTAATATTCTACTATATTCACTTAAAAATTAGGTTAATACTTGATAATCATATCTTTCCCATCCAGCTATTTCCCACAAAGTTGGAGGGCTTTGCACATTTTACACGAAAATTTTCCACAACCCTTATGAAAAAATAGCAAGTAGGCCGGGCGCGGTGGCTCACGCCTGTAATCCCAGCACTTTGGGAGGCCGAGACGGGCGGATCACGAGGTCAGGAGTTCGAGACCATCCTGGCTAACACGGTGAAACCCCGTCTCTACTAAAAATACAAAAAGCTAGCCGGGCGAGGTGGCGGGCGCCTGTAGTCCCAGCTACTCCGGAGGCTGAGGCAGGAGAATGGCGTAAACCCGGGAGGCGGAGCTTGCAGTGAGCTGAGATCGGGCCACTGCACTCCAGCCCGGGTGACAGAGCAAGACTCCGTCTCAAAAAAAAAAAAAAAAAAAAAAAATGAAAAAATAGCAAGTTATATATGATGGTTAATACTGAGTGTCAACTTGATTGGATTGAAGGATACAAAGTATCAACCCTGGGTGAGTCTGTGAGGGTGTCACCAGAGGAGATTAACATTTAAATCAGTGGGCTGGCAAAGGCCGACCCACCCTTATTCTGGGTGGGCACAATCTAATCAGCTGCTAACTCAGCTAGAATATAAGCAGGCAGAAAAATGTGAAAAGAGAGACGTGCCTAGTCTCCCAGCCTACATCTTTCTCCCATGCTGGATGCTTCCTGCCCTGGAACATCAGACTCCAGGTTCTTCAGTTTTGGGACTCAGACTGGCTCACCTTGCTCCTCAGCCTGCAGATGGCCTATTGTGGAACCTTGTGATCGTGTGATTAATACTTAATAAACTCATATATATATATTCCATTAGTTCTGTCCCTCTAGAGAACCCTGACTAATACATTATATAATGTCTTTTTAGTGGGCTCTCAGGTTCTCTGAAATTTCAGATTCTAGAGAAATACAATACCAATATTACAGTTTGGTTGTTGCTGTTGAAGCCAATGCATCGTTCTCGATGTTATATTCACCAAACCACCATACTGCGATCTCTGTCAACATATCTAAGTATCCTCATGATGTCTTCTGAAGGCAAATGGATCTTGGAACCATCTCCCCAGGTTTTTCCTGCCCTAAGGGAATCACCTGACTTTACCAACCACCATAAAAACAAAACAAAACAAAACAAAACACAATGTGATAGAATCTGGACAAACAAAGCCATATACATTGGTTCCTGCTCTGTTTTATCTCCAGCATCTAATCATAGAGACGGGGTGGCTGCTCGAGTGTGATGCGTTCCTACACCCAAGGCGCCAGCAAATGCATTTCCTCCCCTGGACAACTTCCCTATTCCAGACCTAGAGGTTTTGCCAATGTTCAGCTTCTTGGACGAGAAAATAGCAAGTCAAATGTTGGGGCACTTGTGACCAGCGTCTCTGAAATGTGAGAGTCTTTGTTTCATCACTGTGGGGCAGTTTTGCATGGCCCCGGGCAGCTGTGCATTCATGGAAATCCACTGAAGACAAATGTCTGGAAGGAATTCTCTGATTGGGCCTCAGACATGGTTCAGCTATTTTTAGGGTTTCAGCTGGTGCCCTGACCAGCGCCACATGACCTAGAAGGTGCCCCACTTCCTTCGGTTGATATAATTTGAGAAATCAGTGTCAGATGGAATTTAGTCTCTGTGCATATCACTAATGCTGCTTTAAAATAAACAAGTTCTTAGAATTCTTTATCCCAGCCTGATAAAATCGAGTTGTCTCCTCTGATAAGGGAGCATAGGAAATTACTGGAAAATCAAGTAAAATGGGTTGAGACTGTTGGGCCTCCATCGCTTTATTGCTAACTCAAAGAGTGAGCCTAACTGTGGATGCCCTTGCACGGCGGTTTTCACTTTGGGCTCTACTGAGACCATCACAGAGATGGCAATACAGGCCTTGGGACTCACAGCCTTTTTTATTTTTTCTGAGATGGAGTCTTGCTCTGTCACTCAGGCTGGGTACAGTGGCGTGATCTCGGCTCACTGCAACCTCCATCTCCCAGCTTCAAGCAATTCTCCTGTCTCAGGCCCCTAAGAAGCTGGGAGTACAGGTGCACACCACCACACCCAGCTATTTTTGTATTTTCAGTAGAGACAGGGTTTCACCATATTGGTCAGACTGGTCTTGAACTCCTGACCTCAGCCGATCCACCTGCCTTGGCCTCCCAAAGTGCTGGGATTACAGGCACGAATGCCTGGTCAGCCTCACAGTCTCCACAACCCCTGGGGTACATATTAAAATTTAGACTCTCAGGCTCCACTCAGACCTTCTAATCAGATTCTCCAGGGGTTAGACCCATTAACCTGCATTTATGGAATCCCAGTTGATTCTTGCACATGCTAAAGTTTGGGAACCACTGCTGATTAAGGGCTCATAGAGCTAGAAATTGGGAATTGGAGTTCTCAGATGCCCCACCCCCATTCCACATTTATCTATTTTATATTTCAGATTCCTCCCTTTGCTTTCATTTGCAGAAATGCTTTTGTGGCAAGAAAAACAAAAGTAAGAAACAATTATTCCAACATGCATATTTAGAAGGGGACCGCTTCAAGTTTATCTTCAATGGCTATTTCTTTCTGTTTAGAATACAAATGAATGCATAAGAAAGTGATTTTGTCCAAATAACTTCAGTACATAGAAAGCTACTATGATCAGATTCAGTCTAGCACCTCTAGCTGCAACTGATCTGTACAACTCAGGGGTCCCTGAAAACTCTGAGGGTGAGGCCGGTGGATCACCTGAGGTCAGGAGTTCAAGACCATCCTGGACAACATGGTGAAACCCCATCTCTATTAAAGATACAAAATTAGCTGGGTGTGGTTGTGCATGCCTGTAATCCCAGCTACTCGAAAGGCTGAGGCAGGAAAATTGCTCAAACTCAGTAGTCGGAGATTGCA
>NW_022294579.1:0-2790 GCF_002776525.5 Piliocolobus tephrosceles | reverse complement strand
TTTCTGAGAAACTGGTTTGTGATGTATGAATTCATCTCACAGAGTTAAACATTTCTTGGAGTAGTGTGCTAACATCATTCTCGTGGATTCTGTAACAGTATCCATGGGATCGCCTTGAAGCCTATGATAATAAGGGAAATATCCTCTGATCAAAACCAAAAAGAAGCTTTCTGAGAAACTGCTTGGTGATATGTGAATTCACCTCACAGAGTTAAACTGTTCTTTTCACTGAGTAGTGTGCTAACACTGTTTTCTTGGAATCTGCAATGGGATATTTGGGAACGTATTGAAGTCTATGGTGATAAATTAAATATCCTCAGATAAAAACTAGAAAGAAGCCCTCTGAGAAACTTCTTTGTAAGTGTGAATTCATCTCACAGAAATACACCTGTCTTTTCATGGAGCAGTTTGCTAACACTGTTTCTGTGGAATCTGCAAGAAGAAATTTGGGAAAGTATTACGCCTATGGTGAAAAAGGAAATATCCTCCAATGAAAACTAGAAAGAAGTTTTCTGAGAAACTGATTTGTGATGTGTGAATGCATCTCAAAGAGTTACACCATTATTTTCATGGAGCAATTTGCTAAGACTGTTTTCCCGGAAATGGCAGAAGGATACTGGGAGTGCATTGAAGCCTATGGTAACAAAGGAAATATCCTCAGATAGCAACTAGAAAGAAGCTTTCTGAGAAACTGCTTTGTGATATGAGAATTCATCTCACAGAGTTACAAGATTCTCTTCATGGAGCAGTTTGGTTGCACTGCTTTTGGGGAATCTGAGAAGGGATATTTTGGATCACAATGAAACCTATGGTGACAAAGGAAATATCCTCTGATAAAAACTAGAAGTATCCCTCTGAGAAACTTCTTTGTGAAGTGTGATTTCATCTCACAGGGTTACACATTTCTATTCATTGAGCAGTTTTCTAACATTGTTTTTGTGCAATCTGCAAAGGGATATTTGAGAGTGCACTGAGGCCTATGATGACAAAGGAAATATCCTCTGAAAAAACGAGAAAGAAGCTTTCTGAGAAACTGCTTTGTGGTGTGTGAATTCATCTCACAAAGTTACACCGTCCTTTTCATTGAGAAGTTTGTTAGCATGTTTTTCTTTGATTCTGCAATGGGAAATTCAGGATTGCTTTGAGGCTATGGTGTAAAAGGAAATATTCTCTCATAAAAACTAGAATGCAGCTTTCTGAGAAATAGCTTTGTTAAGTGTGAATTCATCTCACTGAGTTCATGATTCCTGTCAGGGAGCAGTTTGGTAGCACTCTTTTGAGGGGATCTGAGAAGGGATATTTTGGATCGCATTGAAGACTACGGTGACAAAGGAAATATTCTCCCACAAAAACTAGAAAGAAGCATTCTGAGAAACTGTTTTGTGATGTGTGAATTCATCTCACATGTTACATTGTTCTTTTCACTGAGCAGTTTGTTAACACAGTTTTCTTGGAATCTGCTATGGTGTATAGGCAGCGCATTGAAGCATATGGTGACAAAGGAAATATCCTGAGTTAAAAGCAAGAAATAAGCTTTCTGAGAAACTGGTTTGTACTGTGTTAATTCATCTCACAGAGTTACACATTTCTTTTCGTGTTGATGTTTCCTAACACCGTTTTCATGGAATCTGCAATAGGATGTTTTGGTGTGCATTGATGTCTATGGTGACAAGGGAAATTTGATCAGGTAAAAACCAAAAAGAAGCTTTCTGGGAAACTGCTTTGTGATGTGTGAATTCATCACCCACAGTTACACCTTCCTTTTCATTGAGCAGTTTGCTAACACTACTTTTTTGGAATCTGCGAATTTATATTCACGAATGCATTAAGGCCTATTCAGGTGAAAAAGGAACTATCTTTAGATAAAAACTAGAAAGAAGGTGTCATAGAAACTGCTTCATGATGTGTGAATTCATGTCACAGAGTTACATTGATCTTTTCATTCAACAGTTTCCGAACACTGTTTTCTTGGGATCTGCAATGGGATATTTTGGAGCACGTGGAAGCTCACGGTGAAAAAGGAAATATCCTTATATAAAAACTAGAAAGAATCTTTCTGAGAAATTGGTTAGTGATGTGTGAATTCATCTCACAGAGTCACACATTTCTTTTCATGGAATGGCTTGCTGACAACCTTCTCATGGTATCTGCAACAGGATCTCTGGGACCGCCTTGAAGCTTACAATGACAAGGGAATTAACCTCAAATAAAAATAAAAAAGAGGCTTTCTGAGAAATTGCTTTGTGACGTGTGAATTCATCTCACAGAGTTACACTGTTCTGTGCATTTCGCATTTGTTAACACTGTTTTCTTGGAATCTGCAATGGGATATTTGACAGTGCATTGAAGCATATGGTGACAAAGGAAGTATACTCAGATGAAAACTAGAAAGAAGCCCTCTGAGAAACTTCTTTGAAATGTGTGAATTCATCTCACAGAGATACACGTGTCTTTTCATGGAGCCGTTTGCTAACTCTGTTTTCATGGAATCTGCAAGAGGAAATTTGGGAACATATTATGCCTATTGTGAAAAGGGAAATATCCTATTATGATAACTAGAAAGAAGCTTTGTGAGAAACAACTTTGTGATGTGTGAATGCATCTCAAATAGTTACAACATTATTTTCATGGAGCAGTTTTCTAACACTGTTCTCCTGGATATTGGGAGCGCACTGAAGCCTATGGTGACAAAGGTAGTATCCTCAGATAACAGCTAGAGGGAAGCTTTCTGAGAACCTGCTTGGTAGTGTGTGAATTCATCTCACAGAGTTACAAGATTCTCTTCATGGA
>NW_022294578.1:0-1058 GCF_002776525.5 Piliocolobus tephrosceles | reverse complement strand
CTCTAGCTAAGGCAACCTCTCGCACATGAAATAACCCATCTCAAACACGGCCCACCACACAGTGTTTCCCTGCAGCATCCAGGGCTCCTCCTTCCTAATCTGATCTGAGCTAACGTGTCCTGCCTTCTCGATCCCCTCGAGGTCATTTCCTCCCCAGGATCCACATGTGCTGCTGTGTGTTTTTTGTCCCTCCTAGAACTTTTTTCGGTTTTTTTCTTTTTATGAGAAGGAGTTTTGCTCTTCTTTCCCAGGCTGGAGTGCAATACCGTGATCTCGACTCACCACAACCTCAGCCTCCCAGGTTCAAGCGATTCTCCAGCCTCAGCCTCCTGAGTCGCTGGGATTACAGACATGCATTACCACGCCTGGCTAATTTTGTATTTTTAGTAGAGATGGGTTTTCTCCATGTGGGTCACTCTGGTTTCAAACTCCCGACCTCAGGTGTACCGCCCGTCTCGGCCTCCCAACATGCAAGGGTTACAGGTGTCAGACACCGTGGCCGGACAGAACATTTTGTACTAGATAAAAAGCAACCTTTCTTCAAAGAGGAGACTTAATTCTAGCTGAAATATTCTCTATATTCACTAACCTTTTGAAGAGGACCAACCCAAGATTTGAAAATACTCAATTATCCTACCATTTACAGACGACCCCTACTTGGCATGTGATGTTTGTCCTTCGGCCCTGCCTTTTAACACAGTGTGTGTGCGCCGTGGGGCCTGCTGCTGCTCATGCTCACACTGGCTCCAGCCCTAGGACAGCCCACCCGGGGGGCAGCAGGTGGGGGCGGTGACCCTCTCTAACCCAGCTGTGTAGAAGATTCCAGCGAGAAGATGAGTACCAGGAAAACACCCAAGTTGCTCCTTCCGTTCTTATTTGATGCTGTGTCTTGCGTGCGAGTGCTGAACTGCAGCACGTGTAAGGATTGTGGAGATTATCTTATTAAATACAATATAACATGTCTGATCATTTTCTGCTTTTGACTAGCAGATGAGAAAATTAACACAGCATTGCAGCCAAAAGCCTGACCTCTCAATGTCTGTTTCCCATTTGTGACC
>NW_022294577.1:12164-31530 GCF_002776525.5 Piliocolobus tephrosceles | reverse complement strand
TGGATATATTAAATGGGAGACTGATAAATCCACATCTAGATTTGTCTATCTACTGCCATCTAATTCATAAACCTCCTTGGCCACATAATGCTTTTTAACACTTTTTTTTTTTTTTTTTTTTGCTTTTGGCAGAACACTTGAAGAAACTATTTTTCTATGGAGCATATTTTATAAATATTAAGGACTTTTTGAGTACATTGAACATATTAACTGTCATTTCACCTGCTGTAAATCAGGTACACTATTAAGTTCAAGGTTAATTTGGGTACTAAAGAAACTAAGATAACATTTACTGAGTCCTGAATATGTACAATGTACTGTATTAAGAAGTGCATACATGTTGGCCTGGTTAATCTGTGCAATATTCCTATGTTATTTTGGGGATTTACTCGTTACATGGTTGAGGAACTAAATTCAAGGTGTAATGTTTCCGAGGTCAAACAACTGAGAGTTGTCAAAGTTTGCATATAATCTTGGGTTACTCTACAGTTTATGAAATGTGCAGTTAACCTACTGGCTAATTCGTTTCTGTTATTTATGTTGGACAACCATACATATTTTGTATGTTTTATATGACTAAGATGAGAAAAGCTTGTTAGTTAACCCACTTAAGAAAGTTAACATGGGAAACACTCCAACAGAAATTTGATAATTACTGTTAAAACTATCAATTTTGCTATAAAAGAACTCATATCACTGCATTATTTCTCCATTTCAATATTTGGAGGCAATAACAAAAACAATTCCAAGGGATTAATGATCATATGAAGTTAACTGACCTCAACTCTACCTTAGTCGATCAACTCCTTACATGTATCATTAATTCCTTTGTAATACTACATATTTGAATTGCTATATCTTGAACAACCCTTTGATTTTGTTGCTCAGTGGCAATAGAAGGTGTCATTATTATATCATTTTTGGTGTCCACATTTGTTGTAGAATTAAAAGATGCTAACTCATGAGCTCAATAAGTCTTAATAACTGTAGGTATTTTAAAAACATGTTATGGTTCATATTTGGGGTATCACATCATTCTAAGATTTTTTTTTTCTAAGTCTAACAGAAAAAAATATTTTAGGGATCTATTAGAATGGTCAGGTGACATTAATGTTTTCCTTATAAACTATAAAACTCTTTTCTTATGTAGATAGTAAAGAGGCTTATTCCTAACCCCAAATGGTAGTGTGACAGAATACTGTGGTAAACTTTAATATAAATTTATGTTTACCTATCCAAAATCTTTTTCAGCAAAGGAGAGATGCCCTTTGAAACTTGGTCCTATGGCTAACCGTATCTGATGTGTGGTCCTTTATCTTGCTGCAAATTTTCTGAAGGTGTCAGAAGAGGTTTATGGTATTTTATATACTCAGCAGATAAGATAGCAGGAAAAATATCAAGTTCATCCATTCCTGGAAGCTGATGAGCTGAGGAGCAAACATACTAATCCTGTGAAAATTAAAGTCTAATGAACACTTTCTTGCTTATCTGTGAGAAAATCGATAAATAAAGCAATGTGTTAAGTGAATGTCTTCTTTGACCTAGACAGTTGATTATCTGCTTTCCTTCTAAAATGTCAGCTTACCTTTTTGATCACAACAAATATCACAAAGCGTAGAATCACTATGATGTCTTTTCTAATTTCCCATGGGTGAGGTATATTGTTTATTAAAAAACATTTTAAAGTTAATATAACCCAGTTCATTGATGTTTGTTAAAAAGCCACTAAGTGATACTCTCTTCCATTTGCTTTCTGTTTCATTGTGTATGTAACCTTTAACATTTAATATGAGAAGGCTGGTGCCTCACCAAAGGGAAAGAAAAACATCTATTCTGTTAGGTCTTTAATTTCATGTTGCAATCTGCCACTTCCTGTTTCCTCTGATATTGTTCTTTCCTATGTAAAATATATACTATTGCTTATCTAACAATAGGACTGTCACTCTTAATGTGACTTGCCTTCTTGCTTGCTTTGCAGTTTGTGGTGGACAAATAGGCTGATTTTGAGGTATTTAGATTGAAGGATGACTTCAATGTAAAGATAAGAAAGTTAAAAGAGGATTCTAACAAGACTGGTGCGAATGAGACACTGGTTTAAAATATGCTGTTTGATTAAAATAATTAAAATCAGCATGATACGATTTGAGAGTTTCTGGTCTGTGGTGCTCTATCCCTATGAAGGGTGTGGCCAGCAGTCTATAATGTGGCCTGTCATAATCACAGTTTCCAATCCACTAGTCAGATTGAGGCAGTGGAGATTTCAGGCAGTGAATATTGTCATTCTTCCTAAAGATCAATCTGCTTAGGCACAACCATACTCGAAATTTGAATGTAGAATTACATTCAGTACTACATACTGAATGTAGAATTACAGGTAAACTATGGGGATAGAATACTGGCATAAACTGTGCAGGCAAAATGTAGTGCCATTTCGCGCATGCACAGGTTAATCTTGCCCCAAAGGTAGAAGTGATACCCTAGGAAACTGGGGCAAACTTTTTATGACTAGTATCTCATGACAGAGGAAGGGATAATTTTTGGTGATTACCCCAGAGTGCAAGACTAATTAATTCTGACTGATGAAGAAGACGCTTCTGAGGAACGTTCACCTCTTACTAGATACATGTGATGAGAACCCATGCTGATGCTAACTGGAGTTTGCATGCCTGTTCAGATGAGAGAGCTACTAATTTTAACTGTTCAACTTCAGGCAAGTTACATAACTTCTCCGTTTTTCATGAGCAGATTAGACCTAATGATCTAATCTACTTCATAAGGTTTAGAGGAATATAATTGGATTAATACATGTACAACTCTTTGAATGTGCTGAAAATCGATACATCTTTTTTTGCTTTTATTATTGCATTATTATTCTATACATTTTGGATCTTGCTGGAAGGAGAAAACAGTATGGCAAAGACTATTTGTCAGTATAAATTAGTGCAAAACAAAAGAAGTAATGAATAAATAGCTTTTTCTGTGAGGAACACAATAAAAAATGTGTTTTTGTTTGATTCTGAACTCAAAAATTGGTAGATTAATTTGACTAACTTGAGCCATGACTTAATTCTGTTCATTGTAGCAGTAAGGCTTCTACTCTATCTGCTCCCATTCTTCATAAATCCCTTTACAGAATCTTACTGGTAGTCCTTCTTTTGACTCCAAGGTGTTATAATCTGGGGTGATTTCAAATTTTAGAGTATATTTTAGTTTACTTTTCTGACCTCCTTAGCTCTAATTACCTACATTTTAACATTTTAGCTCTACTTTGGCATTTGTATTAGGGTTCTCCAGAGGGATGGAACTAATAGGAGATACATTCATGTGTATATACGAATATTAAAGGGAGTTCATTAGAAAGAATTGACTCACATGATTACCTAGGTGAAGTCCCGCGAGAGGCTGCCTGCAAGCTAGAGAATGCTGTTAATATGGCTCCCAGGGAGGGTGGTGGCATGACTCAGCCCAAATCTGAAAGCCTGAAAACCAAGGATCTAATATTAACGCCTAATATTAACCATCATAGCCTCATCTTTGTGTGTGGCTCCAGTCTGAGGTCAAAGGCCTGAGAACTCCTGTGTGGTATGTATGTGGTGGTGGGGTGTTTCTCTGGTGAAAGTCCCAGTACAATGGCCGCAGAACCTGGTGTCTAATGTCTGATGATCAAAAGCAGGAGGAGGAAAGGGTGTACTGCTCCAGGAAAGGGAGAGAGAAAGAAGGGGGCAAGCAAACTGAATGCCCCTTTTCTTCATCTACTTTTTTTCTAGTGGTACCAGCAGCTGATTGGATGGTGCCTGCCCACATTGCAGGCAGGTCTTCCTCTCCCATTCCACTGACTCACATGTAAATCTCATCTGGAAACACCCTCACAGAAACACCCAGAAACAATACTTTATCAGCCATCTAGACATCTCTCAATACAGTCAAGTTGACATCTAATATTAACCATCATAGTCACATCTTTGTTCTTGTCATCATGAACTTCTCCAAACTGAAATGTTACATTAAATGTCTCAGTCGAGGTATTTCACATTCTCCCTGTTTTCCTTTGCTTTTACCAGTTTACCTTGTCCTTGACCTCAGTAAGAACCATCCTTTCTTCCATTCTGCAGTCACTTTCTTGAAAATTAAATTTGTAATTGACAACAACTGTGTATATTTATTTTGTAAAATATGTTGCTTTAAAATAGGTAGGCATTGTGGGATTGCTGAATCAAACTAATTAGCATATACATTAACTCACCTACTTAGTTTTTTTCTGTGATGAGAACACTCAAAATCTACTCTGTTCACGATTTTCACGAATACAATGCATTACTATTAACTACAGTCACCATGTTATACAATAGATCTCTTGAACTTATTCCTTGGAGTCTTTTTTAATTTTGTATCACATGGCCATTCCTCTTTTTGCCCCAACCTCTGGTAACTAACCACTATTCAACTCTCTTCTTCTATTAGTTCAGCTTTTTGTACCTACTGCATGTAAGTGAGATCATGCTGTAATTCTCCTTTTGAGCCTTGATCATTCCACTTCATATAATATTTTCTAGGTTCATTCGTGTCACAAATGACAGGATTTTTTCTTTTTTTTTTTTTTTTAGGCTGAATAGTATTTCACTGTGTATGTGTACCACATTTTCTTTATCCATTCATCTGATAATGAACACGTAGGTTGTATCCACATCTCAGCAATTATGAAAAATCCTGCAGTGAACATGGGAGCAGACAGATATCTGTATGACATATTTATATAATTTCCTTTGAATATATGAATATACCCAATAGTGGGATTGCTAGATTGCATGGTAGTTTTCTTTTTAATTTTTTGAGGAAACTCCATACTGCTTTTCAAAATAACTATAAATTTACATTCCTTCCAACAGTGTGCAAAGATTCCCTTTTCTCCACATCCTCTTTAGCATTTGTCATCTTTTGTCTTTTTGATAACAGCCATTTTAAAGTACATGAGGTGTTATTGTGGTTTAATTAGAATTTCTTTGATCGTGAATGATCGTGTGCATTTTTAAATAGAACTGTTGACCCTTTGTATGTCTTCTTTTGAGAACTATTTCATTCTTTTGCCCATTTATTTATCAGTTTATTTGTTTACTTACTGAGTTATTTTAGTTCTGCATATATCTTGGATATAAACCCCTTATAAGATACCTGGTTAGCAAATACTTTCTCCCATTCTGTAGGTTGTTTCTTTATTCAGTATTTTTTCTTGGATATGCAGAAGCTTTCAGCCTGATAAATCCTCTTTTTCTATTTTTGCTTTCATTGCCTGTGCGTTTGGGTTCGTATTCCCCCCAAAAAATATTGCCCAAACCAATATAATGGAGCTTTTCTTTTGTGTTTTCCTCCAGTAAGTTTACAGTTTCAGCCCCAGCATTTAGGCCCTTAATCCATTTTGAGTTATTTCTGTACATGGCATAAGGGTCCAATTTCATTATTCTGCATATGGATGTTTAGTTGTCCCACCTTCATTTATTGAAGAGACTGCCCCATCTCCATTTTGTGTTCTTGACACCTTTGCTAAAAATCAATTGACTGTAAATGTTTTGGTTTCTTTCTGGCTGTTTATTCTGTTTCCTTGGTCTACGTGTTTGTTCGTATACCAGTACTGTGCTGTTTTGATTGCTACAGCTTTATGGTATATTTTGAAGTCAGGTAGTGTGATGTTTCCAACTTTGTTCTTTTCTCTCAAGATTGCTATGGCTATTCTGGATGTTTTGTGGCTCTGTTCAAATGGTAGGATTATTTTTATACATCTGTGAAAGAAATGTCATTGGAATTTTGGCAGAGATTATACTGAATTTGTAAATAACTTTGAGTAGTATGGAGATTTTAATAATATTAACTCAATCCATGAACATGGAATATCTTTCTATTTACTTGTGTTTTCTTTCATTTATTTTACTATTGTTTATGATTTTCAATGTACAGATCTTGTACCTTGTAGTTAAATTTATATCTAAATTTTTTCTAGCTGTTCTAGCAAGTGATTTTTTTCTAATATGTTTTTTAGATAGTTCCTTGTTAGTGTATAGAAATGCTACTGATTTTTGTATACTGATTTTATATCCTTCAATTTTATTGAATTTTCTTATCAGTTCTAACAGTTTTTTGGTGGACTCTTTAAGGTTTTCTCTACATAAAATCATGTCATCAGCAACCAGGGACAATTTAACATCTTCCTTTATAATGTGGATGTCTTTCAGGACACTTCTGGCTTTATTTCCTTTTGCCTTCTAGTTCTTCTGTTGCATCTGCCTGGAAAACTCCAACATGAGAAAGCTCTCTTATGGAACTTTTTTTTTTTTTTTTCCCCCCACAGGAGTTCCTGAGGAAGGCCAAATAAAATCTTCTGATCAGCAAAGTTCATGCCCTCACATATTCCTGTTGCCCACTTCCATTTGTGTACTTAATACTTTCTGGTAATTTTCTGTAGTGATTATTTCAGATTGTCTCTTGTCTTTCTACTCCCTATCCTATAATGTACCTCCACCCTATTATACCTTTACATGTAAACAACATAATTCTGAAGAGATAATTTTTATACAGAAAGTTCGTGTATGTATATAGAGAGTTTATATATAAAACATATTTCATATATTTGTAAATTTTAAATATATAAAATATATATAATTTAGAAACATGGAGGGCACATAAGTGTCATATAAATATTTAATGTTTTTATTATCGTACTTAGCAGCAGCTGAAACCACCTCAACATTTTATCACTCTATCTCCATGTATCATCATGTTTCCTGTCTTTTCCCACTCACAAAAGAAAATGTAGAATAAAATATTTGTCTAAGATGATCTCTTTTGTATTCTGGACCCACATCTATCTCTTCACGTAAATGAATTGATTTTTCACTGTATTTCACTTCTTGCCTTTGCAATTGCTCTTCCCCATTAGTATTTAAACATATTTTGATCTCTGATAATCCTCTCTTCAACCATAAGCCTTTGGTCATATGGTGAGTTTTCTTCCATTTCAAGGGCTCTAAAGGAGACATGCTTTGTTAAAACCTTTTTGACATTTGTGTTTCTACTTTCTCTTTTCCCATAAATTCTTTCAATCTCTGTAATCTGGCTTGTGCTCTGACACCTCACAAAACTGCTGGAGCAAATATCATCCATGTTCATTTTCTGATAAAATTCTATGGGTACTTTTTGTTTTTCCAACATCTGACAATGAATGTTCCAAAGGCATCACAATCTCCTACTTTTGCACACAGCTCCTCAGCAGCACATCGATGAGAGTATGCAATGACTTTATTTCTGTCCCTGGCTTATTTTGCTTAACCTAATGATCCCCAGTTCCATCCATGTTATTGCAGATGACTGAATCTCATTCTTTTTACAGCTGCATGGTACTCCACTGCGCATATGTATCACATTTTCTTTATCCATTCATGTGTTGATGGACATTTAGGTTTCTTCAAAATCTTAGCTATTGTAAACAGTGCTGCAACAAGTGTAAGAGTGCAGATTATCTCTTTGATATACTGAGTTCCTTTCTTTTGCATATATACCCAGCAGTGAGATAGCTGGATCATATGGTAGCTCTATTTTTAGTTTTTTGAGGAACCTCCAAACTGCTTTCTACAGTGGTTGTACTAATTAGATTCCCACCAAGGGTGTATGAGAGTTCCCTTTTCTCCACATCCCTGCCAGCATGTCATATTACCTGTCTTTTGGATATAAGCCATTTTAACTGGGGTGAGATGATATCTAGAGTTTTGATTTGCATTTATCTGATGATCAATGATGTTGAGCACGTTTTCATATGCCCATTTGCCATTTGCATGTCTTTTATTGAAAAATATCTGTTCAAATTTTTGCTTATTTTAATGGATTATTAGATTTTTTTCCTGTTTCTTCTGTTTGTCCATTCTTAAGTGCATGTGTATTAGAGTGTATCTTTTGGGGGTTTATGAATAAAAGTGTTATAAAACTATTATAGAAGTCTTTTTGTGACTTTTTTACAACTATTATAGAAGTCTTTTTATGACTTTTTTTACATCAGTTTTAAATTCACAACAAAATTGAAAGGACGTTATAGTGCATGGTGTCTACCTTTATCAACATGTGTCACCAGAGTGATACATTTGTTACATATGGTGACCCTACATTGGTACACCAGTATCACTCAAAGTCCATAGTTTACATTAGAGTTCACATTCTATGGGTTTGGAAGAAAGTATGGTGACATGTATTCACCATTATAGTAACATGCAGTGTAGTTGTACTACCCTAAAAATTGATGTTTCTCCTATTCCTCCCATCTTTCCCCTAGCTCCTGAAAACCACTGATCTTTCTGATTATCACCATAGTTTTGCCTTTGCCAGGTCATACAGTTGGAATCCTAGACTATGTCATCTTTTCAGAGTGGCATTTTTCAGTTTGTAATATGCATTAAAGTTTCTTCCATGTCTTTTCATGGCTTGATAACTCAATAGTTTTTAACAACAAAAATTTTACTTTTTCTGGATGCACCAGAGTTTATTTTTCACTTACTGAAGGACAACATGGTTGCCTCCAAGATTTGGCAATTATGAATAAAGGTGCTGTAAATGTCCAGATGTAGTTTTTGTGTGATGGATTTTGGCCATTTTAGTAAATGTGTTGTGGTATCTCGTTTTAATTTGCATTTTCATGATGACGTATGATGTGGAGGCTCTTTTCTTTTTCTTTTTTTTTTTTTTTTTGAGACTGAGTTTTGCTCTTGCTGCCCAGACTGGGGTGCAATGGCGTGATCTAGGCTAACCGCAACCTCTACCTCCCAGGTTCAACCGATTCTCCTGCCTCAGCCTGCTGAGTAGCTGGGATTACAGGCATGCACCACCACACCTGGCTAATTTTGTGTTTTTAGTAAAGATGGGGTTTCTCCATTTTGGTCAGGCTGGTCTCAAACTCCTGACCTCAGGTGGTCTGTCCGCCTTGGCCTCCCAAAGTGCTGGGATTACAGGCGTGAGCCTCTGTGCCCGGCGGGCCTCTTTTCGTATGCATGTTTTTCTTCTGCGTATCTCTTGGGTAAAGAGTCTGTTAGTCTTTGGTTCAATTTTTAATCAGGTTGTTTATTATTGTTGAGATTTAAGAGTACTTATTATGTGTGTTGACAAATATTTTCCTCACCGTTTTTGGATTTCCTTCCTGTGTTCTTGACCTTATCTTTCACAGAGCAGCAGTGTTTACTTCTAATGAAGTTCATTAATTATTTCTTATTTCTTTCCTTGATTGTGCCTTTGGTGTTGTATATACAAAGTCAGCACTGCACCCAATGTCATCTAAATTTCCTTCTGGCAGTTTTATCGTTTTGCATTTTGCATAGTTACAACTATGATTTATTTTGAGTTAATTTTTGGAAGGTATAAGGTCTGTAAAAATATGTACATAAAAATATGTGTGTATGTGTTATATACTAAGTATCACATGCAAATGTGTGTATACGCACCCCCCCAAATAGGGATGTCTAGTTTTCCCCACACCGTGTTTTGAGTAGATTATCATTTTTCTTTTTTTTTTTTTTTATTATACTTTGAGTTCTAGGGTACATGTGCATAACGTGCAGGTTTGTTACATATGTATACATGTGCCATGTTGGTGTGCTGCACTCATCAACTCGTCAGCACCCATCAATTCATCATTTATATCAGGTATAACTCCCCAATGCAATCCTTCTCCCCTCCCCCCTCCCCATGATAGGCCCCATTGTGTGATGTTCCCCTTCCCGAGTCCAAGTGAGCTCATTGTTCAGTTCCCACCTATGAGTGAGAACATGCGGTGTTTGGTTTTCTCTTCTTGTGATAGTTTGCTAAGAATGATGGTTTCCAGCTGCATCCATGTCCCTACAAAGGACGCAAACTCCTCCTTTTTTATGGCTGCATAGTATTCCGTGGTGTATATGTGCCACATTTTCTTAATCCAGTCTGTCACTGATGGACATTTGGGTTGATTCCAAGTCTTTGCTATTGTGAATAGTGCCGCAATAAACATACGTGTGCATGTGTCTTTGTAGTAGCATAATTTATAACCCTTTGGGTATATACCCAGTAGTGGGATGGCTGGGTCATATGGTACATCTAGTTCTAGATCCTTGAGGAATTGTCAAACTGTTTTCCATAATGGTTGAACTAGTTTACAATCCCACCAACAGTGTAAAAGTGTTCCTATTTCTCCACATCCTCTCCAACACCTGTTGTTTCCTGATTTTTTAATGATTGCCATTCTAACTGGTGTGAGATGGTATCTCATTGTGGTTTTGATTTGCATTTCTCTGATGGCGAGTGATGATGAGCATTTTTTCATGTGTCTGTTGGCTGTATGAATGTCTTCTTTTGAGAAATGTCTGTTCATTTTTCTATTGGATTGCCTTTTCTCCTTTGAAAAGCTCAGTTGACTCTATTTATGTAGATCTATTTTGAGGCCCTTTATTCTGCCCCATTGACCTATTTGTCTAATCTTTCATCAATAACACACAGTCTTTATTATTATAGCTTTATAGAAAGGGTCTTTATTATTATAGCTTTATAGAAAGGTTTAAAGCCAGGTAATGTCAGTCCTCTAATGTTGTTCTTTAGTATTTTGTTGGCAATTCTGGGTCTTCTGCCCTTCTATACAATGTTTGTCAATACTGACAGTATACCTTTCTGTGGTTTGCATTGAATCTGTAGATTAGATTGGGAAGAACTGACAACTTGACAGTATTGATTCTTCCATATTAACGTGGAATAGTTCTCCATCTGTTTATTCCTTATTTGATTTCTTTCATTCAGTGTTATGGTTTTCCTTTTAGACATACATTATCTTTTCAGGTAAATTCCTAAGTATTTCATTTTTGTGAGGTGCTCATGTAAATGGTATTACGTTTTGCGTTTTTTAATTTCAAATTTCATTTGTTCATTGCCAGTATATATAAAAGCAGTTAACTTTCTGATATTTAGTATTTTGAAACCTTGCTATAATCATATAATAGATCCGGAATATTTTGTTACTTTGAATTTTATATGTTGATGAGCAAGTCTTCTGCAAAAAAAAAAAAAAAAAAAAAAAAAAAAACCCAGTATTTTTATTTTTACTTCTGTGTTTCTAATCCATATATTTTACATTTTATTTTATTGTCTCCCTGCATTTCCTAGGACTTCCAGGAAAATGTCAAAAATCAGTGGTGAGAGGAAATATCCTTGATTTGTTCTTAGTAGAAAAGCTTCTAGCTTCTCACCATGAAGTGTGATGTTAGCTTTAAGCTCTTTGTAGTTATTTTTGATGAAGTTGTAGAATTTTCTTCTCTATTCCAAGTTTACCGAAAATTTTTGTTATAAGCAGGTTTTTGATTTTGTCAGTTTTTCTTGTATATCTACTTATGGGATCATGTAATTTTTCTATTTCAGCCTGTTGATGGATTATATTAATTGATTTTCAAATACTGAATCAGCTTTGCATACCTGAGTAAAATCGTACTTGGCTGTGATATATCATTATGTTTGTACATTGTTATATTGAATTTGGTAATATTTCATTGAAAATGTTTGCATCTGTGTTCCTAAGAGATATTGATATGTAGTTTTCTGGTACTGTCTTTGGGTGTTAAGATAATGATGGCTTCATAGACTGAGTTAAGAAGTTATTCTCCCTGTTTTTATGTTCAGAAAGAACTTATAGATAATTGGTTTAATCTCTTCCCAAATATTTGGTAAAATTCACCAATGAAACTATATGGGCTTGGTGCTTTCTGCTTCGGGAGATTATTAATAATTTCTTTAATAGATATAGGTCTGTTCAAAGCGTCTATTTTTTCTTGATTGAGCTTCAGAATATTACGGCTTTCAAAGAATTGGTCTGTTTTATCTAGGTTATCAAATTTGTGGGCATAGGATTATTCATAATATTTCTTTATTATCCTTTTAAGATTCATAGAATCTGCAATAATATAACCTTTTATTTCTGATATGAGTAATTTCTATCTGCTCTCTTTTTACCTTAATAAGCGTTATTGTAGGCTTTTTAATTTTTTGCTCTTTTCAAAGAAATAGCTTTAGATTTCATTGATTGCTCTCTATTTCTTATTTAAATTTATCATTTTTTGTTATCTTATTGCTTTTCTTCATTGTACCTTAATTTTCTCTTCTTTTCTTTTTTTTCTAAGGTGGAAGCTTAGGTGATTAATTTTAGATCATTCTGGGTTTATAATATATACATTTAAATATGTTGTACAGTTTTCTTCAAGCAGTTTTACTGCATCCCACACATTTTTTAAGTTGTTTTCATTTCCATATAATTAAAATTATTTTTAAATATTTTTGAGATTTTCCTTGACCATGAATTATTTAGAGCTTTGTTTTGTTTTTTTAACATTCACATATATTGGGATTTTCCTTTTTTTTTTTTTTTGTTATTGATTCTAGCTTAATTCCATTGTAATCTGATAGCAGATATTACATGATTTCTATTCTTAAATTTGGCAAGGTATATTTTTTCACTCAGAATGTGGTCACTTTTTGTATAAGTTCCACGTGAGCTTTAGAAGAATGTGTATTCTGCTCTTATTTTTTTCATTTCAGGTGGAAAAGTTTGGCTATAGTGGGCTGGAGTTGTGTAATTTTTTTTCCCCAGTTCAGCTAGGCTCTGATAAAACACCAGCAGTTAATACGTTTTAAAAATAGAGTTTGTTGTTGTTGAGAGCAAAACTTCTGAAGAACAAAATGCTATGACATATTTCGAATGGTTCCTCTTCAGCCTCATCAGAATAACAGAACAATTTCCCTGTGATACTTACTGAGAACCTATTTGTGATTTTCAAGGTAAAACTCACAAAATATAGGACTCCCATGACTGAAATTTTTAATTCCCAGACTTGTCCACAATGAGTGTCCAGAAACTTTTGAATTGTAGTTCAGGTTTTTCTACCCCAACACTTGTTCCCGCAGTGCTTTCCACTACTGAGCCTGCTCCAGTAAGTCAGAACTTCCTGTATTTGCCTGTCTGTCTGTACAACTGGGGGAGGCAGCTTGCCCTGTGACCTCACTCTCCTGTGGATCTCAGAGAGTTGTTAATTTTAGTTTCTTCAGCCTTTTATTTGTTGTTTGGGTACAGTGGCAACTTACAAGCTCTTTACATGTGGAGTGAAAACAGAGAGTCTCTACAAAGCTTTTTAAGTGAGTAGTCTACCAGTATCTATTCTTTCAAAAAAAAAAGACATAGGATTTGTTGATCTTATTGTTTTTCACATCTCCTTCAGGTAAGCTCTGATTTTGGTTATTTCTTTTCCTCTACTGGCACGGGGGTCGGTTTGCTCTTGTATCTCTAGTTCTTCTAGATGCAATATTGGATTGATAATTTGAGGTCTCTCTTACTTTTAGTATAGGCATTTAGTGCTATAATCTTTCCTCTTGTTTTATTTGTGTCCCAGAGATTCTAGTATGTTGTATCTTCGTTCTCATTAGTTTCAAAGAATTTCTTGATTTCTGCCTTAATTTTTTTTTTATACAAATGTCATTCAGGAACAGCTTAATTTCCATGTAATTTATGGTTTTGAGCACTTTTCTTAGTATTGATTTCTATTTTTATTTTGCTATAGTCCAAGAATGTGATTGGTATAAATTCGTTTTTTTTTTTTTTTTTTTTTTAATTTGCTGAGAATTGTTTTATTGCTGATTGTGTGGTCAATTTTAGAGAATGTGCATGTGTAAATGAAAAGAATGTATATACTCTCTCGTTTTTCTGCGGCAACTTCTGTAGAAGTCTGTTGGGGCCATGTGATCAAGTGTTGTGTTTAAGTCTCAAATATCTGTGTTACTTTTCTGCCTTGATGATATGTCCAATACCAGTGAGTGTTGAATTTCACCAGTATGTGGTTATCTAAGTTTCTTTTAGGATGTTAAGGACTTGTTTTATAAATATTGGTGCCCCTGTGTCAGGTGCATTTTTAATTAAAATAGTTAGGTTTTATTGAATCAAACCCTTTGTCATTATGAAATGTTCTTCTTTTTATGTGTGTTTTTCTTAAATCATTGTTCATTTAAAGTCAGTTTAGTATGAAATTAGAATAGCAATACCTGCTTTTTTCACTTTTCCATTTGATTTGGTATATTTTTTTCGTCACTTTACATTGAACCAATGGGTGTTCTTGCATTTGAGATGTGTCTGTTGAAGACAGCACACAGTACATCTTGCTTCTTTATCAGGCTTGCTACTCTGTTCCTTTTAATTGGAGCATGTAGCTCATTTACATTCAAAGTTCATATTGATATGTGTGAATTTGATCTTGTCATTGAAATGTTAGCTGGTAATTATGCAGTCTTGACTGTGTAGTTAGTTGCTTTATAATGTCAAAGTTCTATGTACTTAAGTGTGTTTTTTATGGTGGCTGGAAATGGTGTTTCCTTTCCATATTTAGCACTCCCTTAAGGACCTCTTGTAAGACAGGTCTGGTGGCAATGAATTCCCTTAGCATTTGCTTGACTGAAAAGGATCTCAGTTTCCCTTTGCTCGTGAAGTTTAGTTTGACTGGATATAAAATTCATCACTGGCATTTATTTTCTTTAAGAATATCGAGCATAGGCCCCCAGTCTCCTCTGGCTTTCAGGGTTTCTGCTGACAGGTCTGCTATTAGCCCAATGGGGTTCCCTTTCTAGGTGACTTGCTCCTTCTATTTGCCTTTACCATGTTTCTTTCATTTCAGTCTCAGAATCTGATGACTATGTGTCTTGTCTTAGAGATGATCATCTTGCATAGCATCTCACAGAGGTTCTCTACATTTCCTAAATTTGAATGTCTGACTCTCTAGTGAGGTTGAGGTAGTTTTCATGGATAATATCCTCAAATATGTGTTCTAAGTTGCTTGCTTTCTCTCCCTTTTTCAGGGATACCTATGAGTCATATTTTTAATCTTTTTATGTAATCTCATATTTCTCATAAGTTCTATTTATTCATTGTTTAAAAATGTTCTGAGTTATTTTTGAGAAACAGTTCTTGGGCTCTGAGTTCTCTCCATAGCCCAGTTGATTCTGCTGTTTAATACTTGGAATTGTATTATGGAATTCTTGAAGTAAGCTTTTCAGCTCTATCGATACAGTTAGGTGTTTTCTTAAAATTGACATTTTGTCTTTCAGCTCTTGAATTGTTTTACTGTATTCCATAGATTGAGTTACAACTCTCTGCTCAATCTCAATGATCTTTGTTCATATCCATATTCTGAATTATACATCTGTCATTTTAGCCTGGTTAAGAACCACTGCTAGGGAAATAGTGTGGTTGTTTGGAGGTAAGAAGACAGGCTGGCTTTTTTAGTTGACAAGGTTTTTGTACTGTTCCTCTCATGTGTAGGATCATGTTCCTTCCATTTTTGATATTGCTCTCCTGTGGATATTGTTTTTAGTTGTTATCTTCTTTGATGCTCTGGGGGGTTTGATTGTGGTATATATAATATGAGTTCAGTCAACTGACTTTGTTTCTGGAAGATTTTAGGGGGCCAAGGCTGAACTTGGCACTCCTGGACTGTCTGCTCCAATTCTGAGTGGCTGGCACCAGAACTCTGGCTTTGGTCTCTGGCCCCTAGAGGTTAGAAACCTGCTGCACTGAAGGGGCTGAGGTGTTCCTGGTCTGCTTGCCATGAGACTCCAATGGGTGTTACCAGGCAAAGAGTTTCACTGGGGCAGTGGGATCTTGTACTTGCTCACACATGCCAGCAGCTACCGAAGCATAGCAAGTTGCATGTGCATTGGCTGGGGCAGGACACTAATGGCAGTGGGGCTGCGATTGTTCCTGCGTGTGCTTGCTCCACTGGCAATTGTAGCTTGGCAGGGGTGGGGCACTGGATAGGGAAGGGCTTCCGGCATTCATGTGCATGGTGGCACTAGCAATGGCAGTGCAGCTAGGTGCCTGTGTATCAGCAAGAGGGCATGGGGACAGTGGGGTGTGCTTGTGCAGTGGCACCAGAGGGCTATGCACACACATGCATGCCAGTAGGGGTGGGGAGGAGAGGTCCACATGTACGTGCCCTGGCAAACCAGAGGCACTGCGGCCATGGGTGAGTGCATGCAGGCAAAGCGGGGCGGGGCCTGGGGCTGCTGTACCAGGGGAAGGGTGCAGGAGAACTGGTGCATATCAGTGGGTCCAGTTGGCTGGAGAGCTCTGATAATCCGTTGCCATCTGCTGGTGAGAGACCTATGATGAGGGCCCTCAGAAGGTACCCTGCTTGGGCATCTGAGGCTGTGCTACATGGCCATGGCCATGGCCATGCTGGGGCCCTTGGTGAGGTCAGCAGATAGGGTGGTGCTCAGATTGAACTGACTCCATCTCATAGACAAGACCACCCTATTCTGTCTAGGTCTGATAGTCATCCCAAGGCCAAAGTCTCTTAAAGTAGCAATGGTAAGTCTTGGGAGATGGGTATCTCTGGCTGGCGATGCTCCACTGCAGACATTGCTGCCCCAAACCCTCTGGACTCTGCACAGGCTGGAGCACTGCTCCTACTGTCTCTCTAAGTAGCTCTCACTACCAGCTCAAGTTTCTTTGGTGTTCATGGGATCTGCTGATGCCAGGATTCCAGAGGTCCGTAGCAATAGTGGGATACTCCTCACTTATTCAACTTACCCCTTCCCCAGGAGTCTCTAGAGACCAGGAAGAAGTTCTTGTGCTCAGTAGTCCCCTGCAGAGTTCCCTGCTACCTCTCATTTCAGCCCAGCGTCTGCATCCTTAGTCTATCCACTCTCAATTTCTGTCCTCTAAAGGTCTGTTCAAAGTGTGCCAGCCTTCTCAATGTCCCAGTCTCTTGGTGGGAGATGTTCCTCTCTCAGTGGAAGATGTCAGCCATCTTGGGTCCTCTGCCCAGCTTTTTGTATTTTAACCATTCGGCTGAAGGTATTGGACTATGTCATTGAGGTTTAATTTTCGTTGCAGTGATGATTAATGGTGTTGAGTACTTTAACCATTTCTACATATTCTTTTGTAAAGCGTATGTCAAGTCATTTGTCTATTTTAGTTTCTACTGCTAGTCTATTTATTATTGAATTTCATGAGTTGTTTATATATTCCATTTATGAGTTCTTAGATGTGTATTTACACATACATTTTCACAAACTTTGGCTAGTGTATTCATTTACTATGTAATCACTTTGGATGCGTAAAGGACTTTAATGACAGTAAAGTCTAATTTATTATTTTTATTAGTAATCTGAGCCCCTCCTAAAAATGTTTGCTTGACTTTAGGGTCCCAATCTTTCAAAGAATTTTCTTCCATAAATTTATTGTTTGAATTGTGAGTTTTATGTCTGCAGTATTATTTTAAGGTAAATGTTTATGTAGAGAGTACGTTGTTTTCACATCACTTCTAATATGACATTCCTTTACTCATTGCATTGCTTTGGCATTCATTCATTCATTCAATACGGGTGAGACTCTTGATGCTCTTTCCACAGAACTCTTTGTATGTCCTTTATCCAATGCCGTGTTCTCTCAGTTACTGTAGCTCTATAATCTGGTAATATGTCTCCAACATATATTCTTTCTTTTCAATATTATTTTGGATATCGTATATTATTTGCAGTTTTGTACAAATTTTATATGTGCATATTAATACAAAAATATCTTAAAGTATTTTCATTATAATAACATTGAATTATAAAGCAACTTGGGGAAGATTGACCTCTTAATATTGGGTCATCTGCTCAATAGATGTGGTATATCTATCCATGTAATGGGTCATCTCTATTATTATTTTTCAGCAATGATTGATTTCTAGTTTGTAGTGCCAGTTTTTTGCTACTCTTATTTTTATATATTTTACGTATAGGTAAACTATGGAAAATAATATTACCCAGTACATTTGTCTTAGTTCTCTGTCTGATTCTCAGCCATCTACAAACTCCATAGTCTTGATCCTCAATTGGTGCAACTCTTTCAGGTCTCCTGACTATAAATAAAGTTGCCTGCTTCATTGTACTCAGAATAAGGTCCAGTGTGTACCTGTAGAATTTCTCTAAGTTTTTTCACCCTGACTTTAGACTTGAGTGGGCTCTGTATGTCTGTACTTAAAAGAGGCAGTGTTTTCTCAGTCCTTCATCCTAGCTGCAGATGCCAAAAGACTCAAAATCAGTATGAGATTTAAGTATTTGAGTTTTCTTCAGTTCTTGCCTGCCTTCGGCTGACTTGCTGTGCCTATGCCTCAGAAGAAATCTCTCTCAGCTACTCTACCCTGCCCACAATCTGTCTCATGAGCACACAGTGTAGGTTCAAGAAAAAAAGCTGGCAGGGAATACTGACTCCTTTTGTTTGGGGTTCCTGGGAATTCTAAACCACTCTCCCAACACCTAAGTTACACTTAAAAGGATATTTGCAATTTATCTTCCTATCTTCTGCTAAGGATGAAATCAGCCATGGATGTCATATCTCCTGAGAAAAATTTGCCATTTTATGGCTTTTATTTCATACTATCTTTTTTTTGCCACCTCAGCTCTTTGATGGACATTAAAAAACAGACCAAAAAAATATTATAATTTGTCAGTTTTGTATCCTGCTCTTTTTAGGATATAATTCGTTTTCTTACAACTTTCTACACTCTAAGCACAAACTAAAATTCTATTTTATTTTCAGCTGTGTCCCCATCTACTCAACCTAGAATTCAGTTTCCGAGGTTGTCATGATAACCTACTGCTTTAACTTTTTCTTGATATGTTTATGACATTTTCTGGCATTTAATGCATGCACAACCCAGTTAAATTTCTAAAAAGTAGTTATTTACACATGAATATCAATGAAACCTACAGTTTACAGAGTATAATAGACTGAGTTTCTCAGCAGAAAAATGGAAAGAACACTGGACACAGAGGCAGAGAGAAGTGGATTTAAATCTGGCTTTGACATTTATTATCTCTGTGATCTTGAGCACAACTCTTAACTTTGCTGTTTCTCAAAATTTCACCTACAAAGTAGAAAGTAAAATACCTACCCCAAAGAATTGATGAAATTAATTAAGGCAACATATTTAAGTAAGGAAGACTGTATGGCATACAGGTGACTAATATCTTTTCTTGAATCTGAATACAAACGCAAATATCCATCACAGAGGAAATTATAATTCATGTAAAACTAAAAAATGGCATATCTTAGTCATGTCTGTGGACTGCATTGTGGCTACTTTTAGTATATTTAGTATACGGGTTTTAAATAGCAATTATCTACTAAACGTGACTGTAGAAAACTTTCACTGCAAAAAAGAAAATCTGTTTCTTTTTTGTCACTTTAATTAAAATTTGTCTTATACCTTCTTGTTTTTTTCACGAGATACTGAGATTTTGAATTCTGCTTTATGTCTATAAAATGCACCTTTTATGATACTAAATTCCTATTTGT
>NW_022294577.1:0-12064 GCF_002776525.5 Piliocolobus tephrosceles | reverse complement strand
TTCTTTTTCTTTTTTTTTTTTTTTTTTTGCTTTCTTGTTTTAGAGGTGATTGTTTCTGTTATTTGAAATGTTTCATTTTCTAATTTTTCCATGCAGTAATTTTACTTATATATTACCAGCCATTATTTAGTTTTTATTTATTTATTTTTTATTATACTTTAAGTTCTAGGGTACAGGTGCACAACATGCAGGTTTGTTACATATGTATACATGTGCCATGTTGGTGTGCTGCACCCATTAACTTGTCATTTACATTAGGTATATCTCCTAATGTTGTCCTTTCCTCCCTCCCCACAATAGGACCCAGTGTGTGATGTTCCCCTTCCTGTGTCCAAGTGATCTCATTGTTCAATTCCCACCTATGAGTGAGAACATGCAGTGTTTGGTTTTCTGTTCGTGGGATAGTTTGCTGAGAATAATGGTTTCCAGCTGCATTCATGTCCCTTTGTAGGGACATTCTTTTTTATGGCTGCATAGTATTCCATGGTGTATATGTGCCACATTTTCTTAATCCAGTCCATCACTGGATTCCAAGTCTTTGCTATTGTGAATAGTGCCACAAAAAATATATGTGTGCATGTGTCTTTATAGCAGCATGACTTATAATCCTTTGGGTATATCCCCAGTAATGGGATGGCTGGGTGAAATGATGTATTTCTAGGTCTAGATCCTTGAGGAATCGCCACACTGTTTTCCACAATGGTTGAACTAGTTTACAATCCCACCAACAGTATAAAAGTGTTCCTATTTCTCCACATCCTCTCCAACAACTGTTGTTTCCTGATGATTTAATGATTGCCATTCTAACTGGTGTGAGATGGTATCTCATTGTGGTTTTGATTTGCATTTCTCTGATGGCCAGTGATGGTGAACCTTTTATCATGTGTCTGTTCATATCTTTTGTCCACTTTTTCATGGGCTTGTTTTTTTTCTTGTAAATTTGATTGAGTTCTTTATAGGTTCTGGATATTAGCCCTTTGTCAGATGAGTAGATTGCAAAAATTTTCTCCCATTCTGTAGGTTGCCTGTTCACTCTGATGGTAGTTTCTTTTGCTGTGCAGAAGCTCTTTAGTTTAATTAGATCCCATTTGTCAATTTTGGCTTTTGTTGCCATTGCTTTTGGTGTTTTAGACATGAAGTCCTTGCCCATGCCTACGTCCTGAATGGTATGACCTAGGTTTTCTTCTAGGGTGTTTATGGTATTGGGTCGCACATTTAAGTCTCTAATCCATCTTGAATTAATTTTCGTATAAGGAGTAAGGAAAGGATCCACTTTCAGCTTTCTACTTATGGCTAGCCAATTTTCCCAGCACCATTTATTAAATAGGGAATCCTTTCCCCATTTCTTGTTTTTGTCAGGTTTGTCAAAGATCAGATGGCTGTAGATGTGTGGTATTATTTCTGAGGACTCTGTTCTGTTCCATTGGTCTATATCTCTGTTTTGGTACGAGTACCATGCTGTTTTGCTTACTGTAGCCTTGTAGTATAGTTTGAAGCCAGGTAGTGTGATGCCTCCAGCTTTGTTCTTTTGGCATAGGATTGTCTTGGCAACACGGGGTCTTTTTTCGTTCCACATGAACTTTAAAGAAGTTTTTTCCAATTCTGTGAAGAAAGTCATTGTTAGCTTAATGGGGATGGCATTGAATCTATAAATTACCTTGGGTAGTATGGCCATTTTCACAATATTGATTCTTCCTATCCATGAGCAAGGAATGTTCTTCCATTTGTTTTTCTTTTATTTCACTTAGCAGTGGTTTGTAGTTCTCCTTGAAGAGGTCCTTTACATCCCTTGTAAGTTGGATTCCTAGGTATTTTATTCTCTTTGAAGCAATTGTGAATGGGAGTTCATTCATGATTTGGCTTTCTGTTGGTTACTGGTGTATAAGAATGTTTGTGATTTTTGCACATTGATTTTGTATCCTGAGACTTTGCTGAAGTTGCTTATCAGCTTAGGGAGATTTTGGGCTGAGACAATGAGGTTTTCTAAATATACAATCATGTCATCTGCAAACAGGGACAATTTTACTTCTTCTTTTCCTAACTGAATATCCTTTATTTCTTTCTCTTGCCTGATTGCCCTAGCCAGAACTTCCAGTACTATGTTGAATAGGAGTGGTGAGAGAGGGCAACCCTGTCTTGTGCCAGTTTTCAAAGTGAATGCTTCCACTTTTTGCCCAGTCAGTATTATATTGGCTATGGGTTTGTCATAAATAGCTCTTATTATTTTGAGATACGTTCCATGAATACCGAATTTGTTGAGAGTTTTTAGCATGAAAGGCTGTTGAATTTTGTCAAAGGCCTTTTCTGCATCTATTGAGATAATCATGTGGTTTTTGTCTTTGGTTCTGTTTATATGCTGGATTACGTTTATTGATTTGCGAATGTTGAACCAGCCTTGCATCCCAGGGATGAAGCTCAATTGATAATGGTGGATAAGCTCTTTGATGTGTGGCTGGATCTGGTTTGCCTGTATTTTATTGAGGATTTTTGCGTCGATGTTTATCATGGATATTGGTGTAAAATTCTCTTTTTTTGTTGTATCTCTGTCAGGCTTTGGTATTAGGATGATGTTGGCCTCGTAAAATGAGTTAGGGAGGATTCCCTCTTTTTCTATTGATTGGACTCCCAACTCCTCTTTGTACCTCTGGTAGAATTTGGCTGTGAATCCATCTGGTCCTGGACTTTTTTTGGTTGGTAGGCTATTAATTATTGCCCGCTTTTTTCAAGGTTTTCAGTTTCTTTCAGCTGGCTATATAGTTCCTCCTTTAGCTCTGAGAAGTTTGATCGACTGAAGCCTTCTTTTGTCAACTTGTCAAAGTCATTCTCCATCCAGCTTTGTTCCGTTGCTGACGATGAGCTGCATTCCTTTGGAGTGGGAGATGCGCTCTGATTTTTTGAATTTTCAGCTTTTCTGCACTGCTTTTTCCCCATCTTTGTGGTTTTATCTGCCTTTGGTCTTTGATGATGGTGATGTCCTGATGGGGTTTTGGTGTGGGTGTCCTTTCTAACAGTCAGGACCCTCAGCTGCAGGTCTGTTGGAGTTTGCTTGAGGTCTTCTGCAGATGCTGTTTGCCTAGGTATCAGCAGCAGAGGCTGCAGAAGATAGAATATTGCTGAACAGCTAGTGTTGCTGTCTGATTCTTGCCTGAAAGCTTCGCTCAGGGGTGTACCCCACCGTGTGAGGTGTCGGTCTGCACCTAGTGGAGGATGTCTCCCAGTTAGGCTACTCAGGGGTCAGGGACCCACTTGAGCAGGCAGTCTGTTCTCTGATCTCTACCTCAGTTCTGGGAGATCCACTGCTCTCTTCAAAGCTGTCAGACAGGGGCATTTACCTCTGTTGAGGTTTCTGCTGCTTTTTGTTTAGCTTTGCCTTGTCCCCAGAGGTGGAGTCTACAGAGGCAGGCCGGCCTCCTTGAGCTGTGGTCGGCTCCATCCAAATTGAATTTCCCAACAGCTTTGTTTACCTACTTAAGCCTCAGCAATGGCAGGCGCCCCTCTCCCAGCCTCGCTGAGGCCTTGCAGTTAGATCTCAGACTGCTGTGCTTACAATGAGGGAGGCTCCGTGGGCATGGGACTCTCTGGGCCAGCTGTGGGATATAATCTTCTGGTGTGCTAAGACCCTTGGTAAAGTGCAGTATTAGGGTGGGAGTTACCTGATTTTCCAGGTATTGTGTGTCTCAATTTCCTTTGGCTAGGTAAAGGAATTCCCTTCCCCCTTGGGCTTCCCAGGTGAGGCGATGCCTCACCTTGCTTCAGCTCTTGCTGGTCGGGCTGCACCCACGGACCAGCGCCAACTGTCTGACACACCCCAGTGAGATGAACCCGGTACCTCAGTTGAAAATGCAGAAATTGCCCGTCTTCTGTGTCGCTCATTCTGGGAGCTGGAGGCTAGAGCTGTTCCTATTCGGTCATCTTGGGTGTGCCCCCCAGTCATTATTTAGTTTTAAATGTTTTTTTGTTTTTTCTTTTTTAGACTAAAGTGACAGCTGTTTCCACATAAAAAAGGGTTAAAGATTTGACCGGCTTTTGTGTTAAAGTGTCTTCTCTTAGAATGATGCTTCTTTAACTTATCGTTGCCTTATTGGTAGAGGATTGATTTTGCAGTAATACTCTCCTGTTTATATACAAAGCTTAATTTTCATCAGTTACTTCTTTCTTTCTTATCACCACCAAGGCTCCAAGGGAAGCCTGTTCCTTCCAAACTACCTCTTCCTTCTGCAAAAGTTAAACCACTTCCTTTCTATTTTCCTGTGGCCAGTCCAATCACCCTGGTCTCAGGCTGCAATATTTCCCCTTTTAGGGTATGACTTTCCTCCTCCTCAGAAATCTTCATAAAACCCACTTCTGCACTGCCCATGCAGCTGTCTCTGTTGGTTTGAGATGTTCATTTCATTACACACATGTAATTCAGAGCTGTAATATTATTTCTCTCTTACTAATGCTGGACAACAGTTATGAGTGGTTATATTTGTGCCGTTTGTTGATCTAGATGGTTTCTGGATGATATGTAGGGGTATGCAGATTTAAGAAGCTACTAGTATTTGAAAAATAATGGCATAAGAGGTATACATTTATGTGAGAGAAAATTGTCTTTAAAGGTGTAGCTAATTTGATACTCATCAAAAAGATAAGTAAAACAATGTCTCAGTTTTATTTTAGTATAAGTCCCATATAATTCACTATATATTGGAGGCCACCTCTCTTTGTAGGATATGGGGATAGTGGAGAGTAGTGAAAAGCTTCCTTCCTTTGTCACTGTGCAAAGTGAAAATGTTGTGCATTGTTACCATGGAACCTTGACATGTCAGAATTCAGTCCTGATATGCAGAAGTTTTCCTACCCTGCCAAGCAAGGACTGCCTACACTGATGAGAACTTCTGCACAATCAAGATAATTCACATATTTAAGCATCCCTCAAAGTTTTCTCATATGCCTGTGTCAATCCTCTTTTTTTTTTTTTTTTTTTGAGACAGAGTTTCTCTCTGTCTCCCAGGCTGGAGTGCAATGGTGGGATCTCGACTCACTGAAACCTCTGCATCCCGAGTTCAAGCAATTCACCTGCCTCAGCCTCCTGAGTAGCTGGGATTACAGGCATGCGCCACCATGCCTAGCTAATTTTTTTTGTATTTTCAGTAGAGATGGGGTTTCACATGTTGGCCAGGCTTGTCTCGAACTTCTGACTTTGTGATCCGCCTGTCTCGGCCTCCCAAAGTGCTGGGATTATAGGCGTGAGCCACTGCGCCTGGCCCATCCTTCCTCTGGCAGTCCCCGATCTGCTTTATTTCATATAGTTTTCATTTTCTAGGTGGTTATGTAAATGGTGTTTACAGTGCATATACTTTTGGATCTGGCTTCACAAAGCATAGCTATTTTGAGATGTATCCAACTTACTGCAAGTATCAATAATTCAAAACAACAATAAACCCTTGAAATTTTTTATCTTTCAAGGTAGTTTTACCCAGACTTTGTCTTTTGAAATTCCATGTAAATTTTATAATCATCTTGACAATTTCTATACAAAAGCCTGATGAAATACCAATTAAGGCCGGGCGCGGTGGCTCAAGCCTGTAATCCCAGCACTTTGGGAGGCCGAGACGAGGGGATCACGAGGTCAGGAGATCGAGACCATCCTGGCTAACACGGGGAAACCCCGTCTCTACTAAAAATACAAAAACTAGCTGGGCGAGGTGGCGGGAGCCTGTAGTCTCAGCTACTCGGGAGGCTGAGGCAGGACAATGGCGTAAACCCGGGAGGCGGAGCTTGCAGTGAGCTGAGATCCGGCCACTGCACTCCAGTCCGGGCGACAGAGCAAGACTCCGCCTCAAAAAAAAAAAAAAAAAAAAAAAGAAATATCAATTAAAATTGCATTGAATCTATAGATATTTTGAGGACAACTAACAATGTCACATTTTTTGATCAATCAGCTTGATATAGTTCTATATTCTTAAAAATCTTAACAATTTTATCAGTTTAGAGGCCTTTTACACCTTTTGTTCAATTTATTGCTAAATAGTATGTATTTTCTAATTATTTGTTGCTTATATATACAAATACTCCGTATCTTCCAAACTTGCTAGACACAGGTACTAGTTACTTTTCTTTTGGTAGATTCCTAAGATTTTCTGCATAGACAATCATGCCACCTCTAAATACAGATTTAATCTTTGCTTTCTAATGTGTGATGAACGTTTTTTCCTACTTTATTTCATAAATTCTCCAATGTAATGTTTAATAGATGAGGTAAAAACAGACATCCTTTCTGTATTTTTGATCTTAGAGGAAAAGCATTCAGTTTTAATCATTAAATGTTTTATCGTATATGCCTTTTATCAGGTTGAGAAATTTTGCTTATAGTCTTAGTTTGCTGAGAGTTTTACCATAAATGGAGATTCAATTCTGTTAAATACTTGAGATTACTGTTATGTATTTTTCTTCATTAATTTAATGGTATGATTATTTAAATAGCCTTGCATTCTTGCAATTAATCATGATGCATTATCTTTTTATGTATTAGTGGATTTAATTTTCTTAACAAATTTTTGTATTTATTTTTATGAAACATGTTGCTGTGCACTTTTCTTTTATCTTTGGTTTAAGTATTAGGATAATGTTGGCCTCATATGAGTTTGAAAATGCTTTCTGCAACTCTATTTTCTGACAAAGTTGTGAAATTGGAAACGTTTCTTCCTTCAATGTTTGGTGGAATTTCCCAGGGATATCATCTGAAACTGGAGTTTTCTTTGTATGAATGTTTTACCTAAAATTCTAATTTCTTCCATCACATGTCACTGTTTACTTTGATGTACAGCTATTTGGGTTATATATTACCTTTTAAGTGAGTCTGGTAGTTGCTGTCATTTAAGATAGTTGCCATTGCATCTAAAATTTGGACTTTATTGGCAGACATCTTTAACGCTGATAAGAACTGCAGTGATGCCATGTTCCTTTTTCCTGATATTTGTGGTTTTTCCTCACATTTTTTAATCAATCAGTCTGGCTTATCAACTTTACCGATCTTCCCATTCTTCTGTTTTATTGTTCAATTGTAATTTAATAGTTTTCTAATTAACATGAGCTCTATTTCTTTAAAAATGTTCAAATCTGTAATCTGTGTCTCAAAGCACTGCTTTAGTTGAAGATTAGAAATTGACATGTTTTCTTATTTAATGCTATGTTATTTACTGTCTACATTACGATATTTCCCCCGAAGGCATATAACAAAACCTTGTATTATATACGTAAATTTAAAATACTGAGACCTGTTTTGTGGCTCAGAAAGCAATCTATCATATTACATGTTCACTGTTTTCTTGAAGAATGTATATTCTGCTGCTGGGGTTTGTGTGACTGTCCTATGAGTATTACTTACCTTCTTTTGGTTTTACAATTATTTTTTATGTGAATTTTTAAAGATCAAATCTCTCCCCAAGTTACTCAGCATTAGTCAGGTTTGACTGTATTCTAAATTGAAGTCTTTGGTTTACATGAAAATTAGAATTCAGAGAAAATGAATTGTCTTTTAGTGTGTTCTCAAAAAAGTTAAAAAAGTAACAAAGTACCTTTTTAAAACTGAGATTTCTTGGATTAACACAAATGTGTGTGAGGAAAAATATTGAATCTAGAAAAATGCTTCTCAAATTTTAGCCACATATTTATGTTGTTAATCTACCCTAAACACTAGCAGAAAGTCTCAGCTCACAGTGATGGTGTATTAAGAATAAGGATTATATGATAAGTTTTAAAACTTATCTATAATAACAGATAAATCTTGGTGACATTTGACAAAATATCTGAACAGCTGGTGGTCCAGTCAAGTTGACACATAATATTAACCATCATACAGACCCTGAAGAAGAATAAAATAATTATGTGCTATTTATTTAAGATATATTTTGCATTTAAAGGACAGCCATCTGATAGTGTGTCACAAATGAAGAAAGTACATATACAACATTAAGTTAGTAAAGCACGTAGTTCTAGCCAGACCCTTTCAAATCTTTAACTCTGTGCAGTTATGTGGAGAAGATTTTAGAGTAGATACACTGCCTTGATATTTAAATTATACTTGTAAGGCTATACATATGGTAATATTGTAGTACATAGAAATAGGATACCATTATAAAACTTGAGTTCAGATATATATGCATTTGTATAAAATTGAATCTTAGGATTACAGTATAATGAGGTACAGACCAACAGGGGAGACATGAGTTTTATTAAAGATGCTTATCTGAAATCCCTTTGTAGACAAATTGCCTCAAATGCCCATCACTGCCATGGAAGCTGTCATTTTATACATCTGATTCACGAAGTGAGTAGTGAATATCATTTCTTGGTGCACAGATATCTGCCTCTTGTCAGGCAGTTTTCACATTTCATCTCTTCGTCTTTGACATGTTGGAATTAGAGTCCTCAGTTTCAAAGTGATTGGTGTGGAATGCTGTTATGATAAAAAGCACTGTGATACCATGAAAAGCCAAATCATAAAATAAATAATCCATAACAACACAAACTCACAATACAGAAATATTTTCAAAACACACACATACACACAGTAAAAAATAAAAAATTGTCATTTACACTGCAAGAGAAAAAATTTTTTTTTGGTCAATAGCTGCTGGATATTCTCTCAAAGGCATGTTTCCTCTTCAATTTCTATACAAGTCAAAATGTTCATCCTCACTATGTAGACAATTATCAAGTGTATTGAGAACCATCTTTCTTTCACTAAAACAGAGACTATTAATTCTAGGAAACTCAAAATTGAGGCGAATATCTCACAATGCGTAGGAGCCAGGGCTGCCTCCAACTTTTCTGATACCACCCAGAGGATGCCCTCACTTTTCTCCAGATTATCATGAATACATAGCTTGATCTCATTCTGATGCAAATAACACCCATGACTAGATGACTATAGAGAGGCTGCAGATTGGGAAGGAAACCCAATGGAATCAATCCACACAGCTCAAAAGAAGGCAAAGACAAGGATGTGGTTTTAAAAATCAGTTCAGATGAATGAATTCCTGCCAGGAATAGAACTGAAGATTTCATTTTCAATAACTACCTAATTACATCAAATTTAATTTTCTGAATGGGTTTCTATTATGTTTAAAAGTTATTGGAAAATTCTGATAGGTAAATACTTTTGTTCTATCATTTTTGGTGCAAGTCCCCTTTTTAGGACATGGCTCTATGAGACAAAAGTTAATAAGAATGAATATGAATGCACACATAATGAACATTATATGTATAATCTATGGATGTATATTAATATAAATCTATTAATATAAATCTAGTTGACTCTTACACAATATAAGTTTGAACAGTGTGGGTCCACTACTTGCCTATTTTATTCTGTATCTGCTACCCATGAAACAGCAAGACCAACACTTCCTCCTCTGCCTTCTCATTGTGAATATGGCAAGGATGAAGACCTTTATGATAATCAACTTCCATTTAATGATAAACATATTTTCTCTAGTTTACCATAACCATAGTATACAATCTATAACATACATAATGTGTTTATTCACTGTTTATGTTATTGGCAAGATTTCTGGTTACAGTAGCCTATTAGTGGCTGGAGAGTTAATAGTTATACATAGATTTTCAACTGTGCAGGGAGTGAGCTCTAACCCTTTGATTGTTTAAGAGTCAGTTGTATATGTATTTAAAATCTAACTTCCTAGCTTTTTCAGATTTTTAAATAATGTGATCTATAAAAGGTAAATCTTTGTTTTTGATGACAGGTGATATCTTAGGTTCACAAAATGTAATCTATGAAGTAGATGATGTAATCTTTTAAATTTATTTAAAAAACTCAAAAATGAGACAAAAATTGTAGGGAAATAATGAATGTTAAGATGTACTTCACCTTCTTGGTGAATGTATTAACAGGTATAATTTTTTCAGATGCTAGGCATAGTTTTGATGCCTCCCTTCCTCCTCAGAGGGAATCACTTCAAGAAATTTGTGTTTTATACCACATGCATATTTTCCATGATATGTGCATAGTCATGCACATTTTTCATTATACATATAGAATTAAAATGATATATTTAATAAGAGATGGTGCATTCTGCTGATTTTTACCTTATGTTTTGAAATTTATCCATGTTAACAAATGTAGTCTAGGTTGATTCATCTTATATCACTGAAGCAGTGTTATAAATGATCTTTTATATGTTTCTAATTTGTTGGACAGTACAATAACTATTCTTGTAATTGTGCACATCTGTAGACAGCCTAGTTACTAGAATATGCCTAAGTGAAATTTCTGATATGTTGCCAAATTATTCTCCCCATTAGATTTTCTAATTTATATATTCATCAACAGTTTGTTGATATTTTTGCTAAGAATGTAAGACTATACTGTAAGAATGTTGTACAATATTTTTTGGTATTCTTGCCAATTTTCTGCATTAATGATTTTTGTATTTTAAATACCCAAATACGCCATCTTTTAGTTGGAACCAAATATAGGATATGCTGAAAAAGGCAGGTGAGTAACCTCAAGCCTCAACCTAAGTAACAAAACATTTTCCATGTACTTTCTTGTGGCTGATTTTGTTAACCCTGCTCAAATCAAATTAAGAGACCCATCCCACCAGTAATATGTGTTTTTAGTATTTTTATACTGATTTGCAGTTTTGTTAGGTTCCCTGAATACTAATCCTCTCTCAGCTATGTGTATTGAAAAGATCTTGAGCATAGCATTTTATTATATTTATATGAAAATAATGGTACAACATAGATAATACCCTCAACGTAATCTTTAATATTATATTGGACACTTTCTATTCCCTACCTCTTATATTCATATAAAAGGCTTTAAATTGGTTGGGCATGGTGGCAGGATTGATTTAGCACAGGAGCTCAAGACGAGCTTGGGCAACATGATGAGAGCCCCATCTCTACAAAAAAAATACAAGAAATAGCCAGGTGTGGTGGTGTATACTTGTAGTCCCAGTTACTGGGGAGGCTGAGGCAGGAGGATTGCCTGAGTTCTGGAGGCAGAGGTTGCATTGAGCCCTGATCACGCTACTGCACTCCAGCCTGGGGAACAGAACAAGACTGTCTCAGGGAAAAGAAAAAAAAAAGTCTTTAAATTATGCTTTTAAAATTTATGTCATTGGCTGGGCAGAGTGGCTCATGCCTGTAATCCCAGCACTTTGAGAGACTGAGGTGGGCAGATCACTTGAGGTCAGGAGTTTGAGACCAGCCTGGCCCACATGGTGAAACCCCATGTCTACTAAAAATACAAAAATTTAGCTAGGCGGGTGGCACACGCCTGTAATTCCAGCTACTGGGGAGACTGAGGCAGGATAATTGCTTGAACCTGGGAGGCAGAGGTTGCACTGAGCCAAGATTGTGCCAGCACACTCCAGACTGGGTGACAGAATGAAATTCCGTATCAAAAAATCATATAAAATGTATGTCATTAACCTAATTTAGAATTGATATACGCTCATGGTGTTTTGGGAGGCATCTATCCACCTACCTATTAACGTATCTTTTTCAATGTAGCTAATTTATTGCCCTATCACTTATGGTAGTAGTTTTCTGAAAAGCCATGATGTCTGTTTAGAGGAGGGTCCCCCACCTTGCTTTGCCTTAGAAGTTGTGCTAGTGAGGTAGAGATGCCATAACAAAATACCATGGATTGGGTGGCTTAAATGACAGAAATGTATTTTCTCACAGTTCTGGAGGTAGGAAGTCCAGATCCAGGTGCTGTTAGATTTGACTTCTGGCAAAGTCTGTCTTCCTTGTTGCTGTGCCTTTACATGGCCTTTAAACATCTCATGTAGAGATAACATGTATTCAGTGAGTTTTTTTTTTTTTTTTTCCTTAAAAAGGACACACGTGACAGGTCCAAATAAGATTTGCACTAGAACTTTTAGTCCAAATGAGACTTCTTGAAAATAAAAAAGTTAATGCGTGTGTGTGTGTGTGTGTGTGTGTGTTGGTGAAGCACTATGTATTCTGTTCACATTTTTGAAAAAAAAATTTTTTTTGAAATGGAGTTTCACTCTTGTGGCCCAGGCTGGAGTGCAATGGTGTGATC
>NW_022294576.1:0-1151 GCF_002776525.5 Piliocolobus tephrosceles | reverse complement strand
GTCATTTTGGCCTCTTCCTATCAGCAGAGCAGCACACAAGGGAAAGGAGTTACTATTTGATGATGGGTAATTATCCTTAAGCCATATAGTGTAGGAGAATATGTCTATCCCTCAGAGGATTTACTTAGTATATTGATATTCTAGCACTGCCATGATCAATTACTGCAAACCAAGTGGCTTCAGTTTATTTTTTCACAGTCCCAAAGGCTGTTAGTCTGAAATTAAGGTGTTGGCAATGTTGTTTTCGTCTGAAGGCTGCGAGGGAAGTATCTGTTCCCCGTCTTTCGCCTTAACTTGCAGATGTCTATCATTTCCATGTGTGTTTCATATAATTTTTCTACTATGTCATACTGTCTCTGAATTTCCCTCATGTATAGATATCAGTCATATTTAATCAGAGACCTAAGTGTTTCCCATATGAACATGTCTTGTCACATAACATTTTAAATGATTCTATTTGTGTATGAATTTTGGTGGACACGAATTAACCCATAACACTGCAGAATCTCATAGTGTGTCCATGCCCAGTGATAACCACAGATGTGTAAGAACAGCAATCACAGCGGACAGTGGTGTAGTAACTAGAGGCTGAGACCCTACAGGAAGGAAGTTCTGAGCTACTCTATCAGCAATTATCTAGACCAAGAAGAATGCTGTCCAGGGGTGAAGGGAGAATAGAACTGGTGATAATTAATGGAGATCGTGAACCTCAGGTGCACTGTATTACAGCAGCAGTAAGTGTAGCTTACTTCATTGGCCTTCATTTTACATCTCACTTCCTCCTTTTTCTTTTTCTTTCTTTCTCTCTTTCTTACTTCCTTCTTTCTTTTATTTTCTGTCTTTCTTTCCTTCTTTCTTACTTCTTTCTTTTCTTTTTCTTTCTTCCGTTCTTTTCCTTCCTTCCCTCTGTTCTGCTTTTCTTTCTTTCGTCTTTCCTCCTTCTCTCATCTTCTGTCTCTTCCCTTCCTCCACTTCCTCTCTTCCTCTTCTTCCTTTCCCTAGAGCTTGTGGCTGTCCATCGTATTTAAGCAGCAATATTTGACTTGAGTGGAGCTAGTTGTAGGTCATAGACAAGTTTTCATGACTGCACCCATATATCTTGGATATTAGTGTGCTTGGATTAATTTCTGTCCTTCAAAATCTGCATCTCT
>NW_022294575.1:0-8502 GCF_002776525.5 Piliocolobus tephrosceles | reverse complement strand
GCATCAGGCGTGAATCTTTGATGTGTGCCCAGTCACAGCGTTGACCCTATTGGTCTGCGGTGGGGCAGGACGTCAAAGATATCATTGACTAATCACACTCCCCTGACTACTTCGTATTTAGAAAATATTCTTAGGTTGTAAAAATGTGCTGTTCATTGGTTATATTCAATTGTTTAAATGTTTTATGCTTTAAACAAGGCATGGTTACAAGTATAAAACAAAAATATTCCAAAACCATTATGTATTGCACTCAAGATTAAAATGGGAAATAATACATCTAATAAATCATGTGTTCCAAGACTTCAAGCATCTTTTGGAAACTGGGTATGTAAAACAGCACACTGTTTTCAAACATTGGTAAATTGTAAGAACAACTCTTACAAAGGCATTTCATTCTTATACATAATTTTCAGCGGAACTAAGTAAATCAGCTAATCATGAAGACGTGATTTTCATTTCAGACAACACTTTTGAAAATGTGGGATAGTGTCAGGGCTTAATGATCAAAGCATTTTGAGAACAGTGGTTTTTAAGCTGGGCACACTTTCTAACACATTTACCCCCCACTATTCTTACTCTAGTAGCCATGTTAACCCCATCAGAGATTCCTTCTCAAGGCATGTCTCAGAGCTGATAGGCATCCCAGCAAGTTTTGCAGCTCACAATTTTTCCGTAAATTACTTACTCTATAAAATTGGAGGAGACCATAAACTTTAGAGGGCCCTAGACCAATTTTTTGGATTATTTTTGGTCTACTGTCATTCTGTTCATGATCTTAGATATTCTCTGCATTAAATATCACCTCTAGGCGGAGAAATCCCCGCAAAAATATTTCTAGCTCAGATTTTTCCTCCAAATTCTACAATGGAAGATCACAGGGTGAACTCTGCATCTCCACATTAAAGGCTAAACGACATTCACACTTAGCATGTCTCAAAGAAACCTCATGTAAACCACGGTCATCCTGTTCTAACTTAACTTTCTGTGTCTAAGGAATGATAATTTCACATCTCATAAACCCGATTGATATAGTTGTCAAGAAAAGATTGACATTTTGTTAAAACTTAATAGGCAAGTGTGTAACGCTTAAGCAAACTTTCATATTTCAGATCTCTTTTGCATGTGTAACTCTGACTCAAGATATGAAATAATCATTGGGTCAGTCATTTGTAAATACTAAAACTGCTATGGACTTTTTCCAGTTTGTCACCATCCATTTTTATAAAACTCTTACGGTTAAAAAAGAAAAAAAAAGTTACTCAGAATTTCATAAAGCCAAACACCTGATTTCAGGAACACTTGTGATGTAAGAACATTTTATAAGGACCTCCAATCACTAATTTTACTATTTTTTCTCTCAAAGAAATGCTGAAGGGAAGAATTCAGGTTGAATGAAAGGAAATAGTAACTTATAACCATATAGAGTTATAAAGACTTCTTGTAAATGTGTATATATGGTAACATAAAATCATGTATTTTTGAAATTTTGGATTCTACTCGTTATTTTACTTCAAGATTTAAAATATAAATGTCTAGAAGTAAGTATAATCCTAAGTTAATATGTATGCAATGTAGGAAGCTGTAATTACTGACCAAAACCATGTGATGTGGAGAAAACCTGGGGATGTAGATGGTTTTTACATGAAATTGAAGTTAAATTCATATTGATTTAAAGAAAATTATTGTAACTTTATAAAGTTTTTGTCATCTCCGCAGCAATCACAAAAATAATAATTGTAGAATATATGCAAGAGGAAATCAGAAGGAAATCCAAACTTCATTAAAAAAATCACGCAACCTCACACAATGGTAGTAACGGTGGATATGAAGGATAGAAAGCTATAAACCTTGTAGGAAAACACTGAAAATGGCACAAGTGACTCCTTCCCTGTCACCAATGACAGTCACGTGTTGCATAACAACTGGACTATCTTCTGAGAATGGCTTTGTTAGGCAACTCTGTCATTGTGGGGATATGATAGCATTAGAGATAATTCTCTCAAACACTGTCATGGCTTTATCAACTATGCTTCTACAATATTCTAAATCCTTTGCTGTCATTCCAACAATGTTTACAACATTTTCCTAAGAAATGGAATCTATTTCACCAAACCACTTTTCTTGCTCATTCATAAGAAGCACTTCTCATTTGTTAAAATTACATCATGAGATTGCAAGCATTCCGTAACATTCAAGCTCCAATTTGAATTCTAGTTCTCTTGGTATTTCTACCACATCTGCAATTACTTTCTCCACTGAAATCTTGCATTCCTCCAAGTCATCCATGAGGGTTGAATTCACTTCCTCCAAACTCCTGTTCAAGTTAATGTTTTGCCCTCCTATCATGAATCATGAATGTTTTTAATGGCATCTAGAATAGTAAATCTTTTCCAGAAGGTTTTCAATTTTCTTTGTCCAAGTTCTTCAGATGAGTCACCATGGTAGCTGTAGACTTATGAAATGTATTTCCTGAACTATAAAAGAAGAACATCAAAATTACTCTATGATCCATGGGAAACAGAATGCATGTTGTGTCAGCAGGCATGGAAACAACGATAATCTCTTTCAACCTCTGTGTAAGAGAGTTCTTGGTTGATTAGGTACCTTGTCGACAGGCAGTTCCATTTCTGTCACTGGCCTAGCTAGAAAATATTGTTTCTTTCTTCTTGCCTCACAGGATATGAGAACACTGGATGGGCAATGCCCATCTCTGCATATTGCTGAAAGGTTAACTAAAGGCATATACAATGAATTATGTAGGCAGTCTTACACAGGCATGAAGAAATCCAGTTGTGAGGTTACAAAAACACAAGCAAGAAAATAAAAACAGACACATGTGACTTAATGGAACTAATAAGCTTCTATAAAGCACTGTGTATAATAGTGTGTGAGTTCCTTAGTTACAAACAGTCTATGTGCACTGGCTTTCCCAGATGTGAGTTATAGTAGTTTCATAGTTGGTGTGTGGTCAAGTTCACTGTCTCCTTGAAGTTGAAGTGGCAAGTGTCTTTTGAAGCTTCTCACATTCTCCTGTGATGCACACTTTTTAATTTTTAAATTTTCCCTCAGTATTTTACTTACTGAGTTGAAGAATCAGGCTTCAGGCCAGTAGAGAAGGTATTCTGGGGTAGGCACTGTTTGTAGCTAAAGCAGGTAAGTAGATGTAAAGCCCAATCATGGGCAGAGGTCCCGGCCTTGATGAAGGTGCCTAGGGGAACTCTCAGTTAGATGTGCTGAGGTTTCATCATGGTGAAGAATGGGAGCTTACTCAGCTCCCCTGCCAGGTCAGCAGGAAAGCTATGCCCATCCTAGCTTCACTCCAGTCCCAGGGTTCCAGTTGTTCAGATCAGATAGGCACCTCTTCTCATCTATAGAAATGTTGGTGTTCCAACTCGGGAAGAATTATGACTGCCTCTTGTGCAAGCCTGCATCTGGAGAGTGCTTCTCCTGTGGGGGTGCAATCATCATGAATTATTCCAGGAAGGCTGTCTATAGGTGTATCCACTATGTGTTCCTGTGGGAGTAGCCCCAGCTGTATCTTCAGTGGTGCACCAGCGGGGAACAAGGACCGCTTCTCCAGGACCTTTCTCAGTCACAGAAGCTGCCTTCCTGTTGGGGTAAAGGTGCAGGCTTTTCCTACTGCACCCAGCTCTGCAATTGTTTGTCTGCTGTAAGAAACTTCCCAACAGGGGAAAGACCTGGGACTCAAGGGCTGCCGTTCAGGTTTTTCTGTCCCAGTGGTGTTCCCTTATGTGGTACTCTCTTTCCTCTGGTCAAAATGGGACTTCCAGAGTGCTGGACTACGGTGATTGCTACTGCTTTTCTGGGCCTAGCCACCCAGTGGGGTTCCCAGACTCCAGGCTAGTGCTGGATTTGTTGGCAAAGGATCCAGTGATGTGACCTGTCCTCAAGTCTCCGAGCAGTGGATACCAACACCACCTCTGATTGAGATGGCAAGGGAGCAATGTAGTCTCCGAGACTCCTTAGATGTAGATAAGCTTAGTGTGCTTGAATGCTGGTTACGTGAGCAGTGAAGTTGTCATGCGGATGGACTCAAGACCTCTGGTCGGCCTGGGTGTGGTACACAGTGGTAATAGCTGAGGTCATGCAGGTGTTTTCTCCTTCCTGGGAACAGTTCTATTTACTCTTCCTTGAGGTGCCGTGTGGACTGTGTTGGTTGGTCTCCAGCTAGGAGGTGGCACTTGGAAAAGAGCACCATCTGTGGTGGTAGCAGTGGGATTTGAGCTTGCCCTAAGTTGTCCAGGTAAAGTGGTTTCTCAGGCAATGAGGGATAGGATGGGGGCGGGAGCTATGAAGCTCCTAAAAGTGTATCTTTCTGTTAAGCTACCATGGGGGTGGAGGGGTACCACCAATGAGTTCAGGGTTATGTGAGTCTGTGCTCTGAGTCTCCTTGGATGAGGCAGGCTGCAACCCTTGTGAGGCCCAAAAGGTTGTTCTCAGGCTGCTGGAGTAATGTTCCAGAGGAGAGTTGCACTGCCTCTGCTGCACAGAAGAGTTCACAAAGGGAGTGGGAAGGAGTGGGTGGCAGTGAGTCTCACCCAGCACCCATGGAGTTGGCAAGGCAGTTTACATTCCTTTCATTCCTGTAATGCTCTGCTAACAGTGCCAGATTTATATCCAGGCAATCTGTGCACAAAACTCAGACCAGCCCCAGGTCATCAGCTTTCCCACAGAGATAATAACCATGGCTTTCAGGCCACGTCCCTTCAGGTCTGCCCACAAGGCTAGATACCCGGCTTCTGCACTCATGTCTGCAATGCACTTCCAGCTGTCCCCTGTGGATTCTGCTCAAGGGCACGTGTCCCCACTTGAGATTATATTACAAAATTCAGTTGGGAGCTTCTTTTACCTTGTGACCCCTCTCTGAGCTCATTAGCTGACTTCGCCAAGGGCCCTATGACATGTAGTCAGGAGTGGCTTCCCTGAGTTCACACTGAAGGCTGGGAATGCCTGCAAGGCACTTCCTGCTGCTGCTTCTGTTTGTATATTTCACTTGCTCCCTAAATCCATTCCTGCTCTACAGAGGATTAAAGCCTTCTCTTGTGGCCTGAATTTCCAGATTCCCAGTGGGGATGTGTGCTCTGGAGTGCACTGGCTCCCCTCCCAAGGTGGGGATGTGACGTTTTTTGCTTGTTTCATGGAGTAGGCTGGTCCCTGCTTCTTCTTCAAAGTGCATGTAAATTCTTTTGTTGTTGATTTTCTGTTAAGTTCCTGCATTGGTTCTTGCAAAAAAATTCACAGTATAAATCTCTACACAGTCATCTGTCCTTCCAAGTGGGAGACACATGCCAACACTGCCTCCCATCTGCCATGTGGTACTTTTCTCCATTTTCTTAGTTCTCCATGAGATCTCTTTGTTGGCATCTGTTACCTTTTGCTGCCCCCTGTACTTGTTTTTCATTTGTGTTATCTCTGATTTCTTTGAGTAGCTTTTAAAATTTTTCTTGTAGAGATCTTTCCCCATACTTAGCTATATTCCTAAGTATGATGTTCATTTACTATTCCAACAATCCTAGGGTACTTAAGATTTAAGCTACATTTACAATGCAAGTGTTCTGTAAATAATCAAGAAAGCCTAGATATTTCAGCCACATCTCCTTAAATAATGGTTTACTGAATATTTTAAGCCCACTGTTAAGAAGTCCTGCTCAGCATAAGAAAAACAATTTTTTGAAAACAGGACTGCCTTTTGGCCATGTACCTAATCAACCAATAGCTTTCTTACAGAGAGGTTGAAAGAGATTACTGTGTTCCCATGCCTGATAACACAACATGCATTCTGTTTCCCACGGATCATAGAGTAATTTCGATGTTCTTGTTTTGTGGTTCAGGAAATAAATTTCATAAGTCTACGGCTACTATAGTGATTGGTCTGAAGAATCTGGGCAAAAAAATTGAAAATCTTCTGGAAAAGATTTACTATTCTAGATGCCATTAAAAACATTCATGATTCATGACAGGAGGGCAAAACATTAACTGCAACGGGAGTTTGGAGAAGTGAATTCAACCCTCCTGGATGACTTGGAGGAATGCAAGATGCAGTGGAGAAAGTAATTTCAGATGTGGTGGAAATAGCAAGGGGACTAGCATTCAAATCGGAGCTTGAATGTTACTGAATGCCTGCAATCTCATGATGTAATGTGAACAAATGAGAACTGCTTCTTATGGATGAGCAAGAAAAGTGGTTTGGTGAAATGGATTCCATTTCTTAGGAAAATGTTGTAAACATTGTTGGAGTGTGCAGCAAAGCACTTAGAATATTACAGAAGCATAGTTGATAAAGCCATGACAGTGTTTCAGAGAATTATCTCTAATGCTATCATGTCCCCACAATGACAGAGTTGCCTAACAAAGCTATACTCAGAAGATAGTCCAGTTGTTATGCAACACGTGACTGTCATTGGTGACAGGGAAGGAATCACTTGTGGCATTTTCAGTGTTTGCCGGTTAGCTTTATAGCTTTCTATCCTTCATGTCCACCATTACCATTTTGAGAGGTTGCGTGATTTTTTTAATGACGTTTGGATTCCCTTCTGATTTGCTCTTGCATATATTCTACAATTATTCTTTTTATGATTGCTGTGGAGATAAGAAAATCTTTATTAAGTTATAACAATTTTCCTTAAATCAATATGAATTTAACTTCAATTCTTTGTAAAAATCATCTACCTCCCCAGATTTTCTCCATTTCAAATAGTTTTGGTCAGTAATTACAGTTTCCTACAATGCATACATATTAACTTAGAATTATACTTATTTTTAGACATTTATATTTTAAATCTTGAAGAAAAATAATGGGTAGAATCCAAAGTTTCAAAAATACATGTTTTTATATTTTATCATCTATTCACATTTACAAGAAGTCTTTATAATGCTCCATGGCTGTAAGTTACTATTTTCTTTCATTCAAACTGAATTCCTCCCTTCAGCATTTCTTTGAGAGAAAAAATAGTTAAATTAGTGAGTGGAGGTCCCTGTAAAATTTTCTTACATCGCAAGTGTCCCTGAAATCAGGTGTCTGAGTTTATGAAACTCTGAGTAACTTTTTTTTTTAAACAATAAGAATTTTATAAAAATGGATGGTGAAGAACTGGAAAAAGCCCATAGCAGCTTTCGTATTTACAAATGACTGACCTAATGATTATTTCATATCTTGAAAACAGAGTTACACGTGCAAAAGCGATTTGAAATATGAAAGTTTGCTTAAGCCTTACACACTTGACTACTAAGTTTTACCAAAATGTCAATCTTATCTTGACAATGACATCAATCAAGTTTATGAGATGAGAAATTATCATTCCTTAGACTCAGAAAATTAAGGTAGAACCTGATGACCGTGGTTTACATGAGGTTTCTTTGAGACATGCTAAGTGTGAATGACCATTAGATGTTAATGTAGAAATGCAGAGTTCACATTGTGATCTTGCATTGAAGATTTGGAGGTAAAAGCTGAGCTAGAAATATTTTTGGGGGGATTTCTCAGCCCAGAGGTGATATTTAATGCAGAGAATACGTAAGATCATCAACGGAATGACAGTAGGCCAAAAATAATTCAAAAAATTGGTGTAGGGTCCTCCAAAGTTTATGGCCTCCTCCAATTTTATAGGATAAGTAATTTAAAGAAAAATCGTGAGCTGCAAAACTTGCTGGGATGCCTATCAGCTCTGAGACATGCCTTGAGAAGGAATCTCTGACAGGGTTAACATGGCTACTAGAGTAAGAATATGGAGGGTAAATGTTAGAAAGTGTGCCCAGCTTAAAAACCACTGTCCTTCTCTAAATGCTTTGATCATTAAGACATGAGATCATCCCAAGTTTATAAAAGAGTAAGAATAGTGGAGGGTAAATGTTAGAAAGTGTGCCCAGCTTAAAAACCACTGTCCTTCTCTAAATGCTTTGATCATTAAGACATGAGATCATCCCAAGTTTATAAAAGTGTTGTCTGAAATGAAAATCATGTCTTCATGATTAGCTGATTTACTTAGTTCCCCTGAAAATTATGTATAAGAATGAAATGCCTTTGTAAGAGTTGTTCTTACAATTTACCAAAGTTTGAAAACAGTGTGCTGTTTTACATACCCAGTTTCCAAAAGAAGTTTGAAGTCTTGGAACACTTGATTTATTAGATTTATTATTTTCCATTTTAATCTTGAGTGCAATACATAATGGTTTTGGAATATTTTTGTTTTATACTTGTAACCTTGCCTTGTTTAAAGCATAAAACATTTAAACAATTGAATATAACAAATGAACAGCACATTTTTACAATCTAAGAATATTTTCTAAATATGAGGTAGTCAGGGGAACGTGATTGGTCAATGATGTCTTTGATGTCCTGCCCCACCACAGACCAATAGGGTCAACGCTGTGACTGGGCACACATCAAAGATTCACGCCTGACGCTCAGCTGTGGGGTTTGTTAAAACATCGTGGAAAGTTTCTTTTGATGAACAAGATATAATGATCAGAAAAAAAAAGGGT
>NW_022294574.1:0-12621 GCF_002776525.5 Piliocolobus tephrosceles | reverse complement strand
CCACATATAACATGGAACAATATGGATGCATCTCATACACAATAATAAAAGATGAAATAATACATAGGGTGCAATTTCATACATTTTATCTACAAATAAAGACATAATATAGGACATAAATATACTCACACATATACACTTTTCACATAAAGGAAATATGAATCCTATGTGTCAGATATCAGGATAGGAGTGTTTTGGGGAGGAGAAAGAAGTCAAGATTGATGAGGGTTACAAGGGAAGTTTCTAGGATGGTGATAATTTCCTACTCATTTACAAATGTATATTTTCGATGGCATATAGACACGAAAGCTTATGGTTTGTACACTACTCTACATGCTATACATCAGTAAAAATGAGAAGTTGTTTTTTGTTTTCTTTAAATTATAGGAATATGGATTCCTATAAGTTAAATGCACTAATAAGGTATATTTAATAAATGATAGCATAACTGTTGTTAGAAACACACAGGTTCTTAATAGAAGTGAGCTTTTCTTCATTGATAATACTGCATCTACTGTACCTGGTGCTGGGGTGTAATGAGGAACCCGTTGCTATCAGGTAATTGAGAGCATGCACCCACACATAAGAGACTCCAGGCTGCTAAAGGGATTTGACAGCATAAACCTAAGGAAGTTAGTTTCTTTAAAATAAAAGTATAATTTTAGCTACAACTATTAGGTAAATAATAAATTGATATTAAAATGTGGTATTAACAATAAAAACATGCTTAGCATTAAATTAACTATTAACAGTAGCTTGCAACTTTCATTATAATTCCTTGCATTCATCAATTTTTACATATTTTTGTTCAGACTTCTGGGTTTAATTGAAAGATCCTTTTCATGTGCTTATTCCTTTCACAATTGTGTTTTTAGCTTTTATTTGCCACATTCTGTGGTAGATTCAAAGACACAAAAGTAAAAGATACTATCCCTATCTTTAAAAACTTTTCATATAGAATATTACAAATTAAGCAATGATAATAACACATTGTAATTTGTTCTGATAGTTATTCTCGGGGTGCTATGAAAGTAAGAAACAGTGGTTTACAAGTCCAAAGGGAGTGGATCAGAACAAGGCAGAGGTTTTCTGACTAGAAGGTGACAAATTGTAGTTGGACAGTGAATGAAGAAGAGCATGCTCAAAGGCACTTTCATCATTCAGTTTATTTTATTAAATATTGATTATTATTTATTTAGTAGCCATCCTTCAATAAAAGACTTGAAGGGATGGAGTTGGACTCATCTTTAATCACCAATAGCTGTGATTTTTTGAGAGACAAAATATGACAGATCCTTAAATAATGGGACAATCAAATTTAATGTAGCCATTAAAATACAGTACTCCTAACAAGGTCTCCACAAGGCCAGCAAATCATTGCTAAAATGGCTTTCAGACAGTAACACTGTCTAGATATGAGACCAACAGAACTCTGGCAGAAAAGGCTTGACCTTGTGTTGATCGCGGCTGCCTCTGCATCTTTATTGTTAACAGAACCCATGTTCTATTTGGTGGGGTCTTTAAATAATTTACTAGGAGATCAGGTAACTCAGCCATAAATGAAAGATCAAAAGAAAGAGACATGACACTTGAAATACGGAATAGAAGGGCATGAGTAGAGAGAGTTATTATTGTTCTAGAGAACATCTTTTCATTTTTTTATGTATTTTTATGACTGGAAAATTTTCATGTCCTGAATTATTCTAATCTGCAAAAGTAATATTTTTATCTTTGTGACTTTACTACCATCACCCAAGTAGCCATGGCTTTTATAAATCCTGTGTAGTCACTAAAACTACTCTAGATGCACTTGGCTTTGTTAATGTCCAAGATAAATTAAAAAGCAAAATAAATTTATATTTGCATGTTTTCAGGAAGAATCCTCAATTAAATATTATTTATGGAGACAAAATATTTTGTTAAGTTTTAAAATTTCTAAAAATAATTGGATATTCTACATAAAAGAACCAGTTTAAAACTGGCCCAAATGGGAATAGTCAGATATTAGAAAATGTCTATCCAAAGTGCAGATGGTAACCAGGAGTTAAACAGAAATTAAGAGGCAGGTATATCAAGGAAAATATATGGCAGTGCCAAATGGACTATGAAACGATGTTTGCTTCATTTATTCCACTCTCTTAAACCATATTTGTTGTCTGCTTTGTATAAGACAATGTTCTATGTGCTTGAAACACAATGATGATAATTCTGTGAGGCTCTCTCCCATTGAGGAACTCATATTCCAGTGGGAGTAGACAATTCCCAATACTACATAGCTTTCAATCTAAATACAGCTAGCAAAGATAGAGAGGCAAAAATAGCTTTATTGCTAATGCACTTTGTTCTTTCACCTATTATTCATCAGCAAACAATTGTTGGACACCTATTTGAAAAGGTCTTCTGCCAAATGCTAAAAAGATACAATGAGACATGGTTTGCCTACAAACTGCTGATTATCCTGGAGGTCAGAGATAGCTACATGTTCAAAGTATTTGGCTTCTCTGGAACTGCTGCTCTCTTGGACAGCTAGTTTTTGAGGACATACTATTCATAGTGAAATAAAGTCAAGGTTGTTTCGTTTCTATTGATTAGAAAACATGAATGTGTAATAAATCTCTTCCATTGTTGGGCAGGTTTAATTATATAATGTCATATATGTGAAAATATTTGTCTAGAGCCAAATAGAGGAATTAGAATTACTGGATTAAAAGACGCTTTGAATTTATACATCTAAAAGAGTTAGTGAAATTTTCCTTTTTGATAATTTTATAAATTTATATTCCCAATGGCAATATTGCTATACAACCTCAATAACATGGTGTTACTGGACTTACATATTTTGGTCATGTGGATTGATGAAAAATAAATATCATTAGATTACTTGTATTTTCTTAGTAAATTCAGATTGAGCATGCTGTAATATTTAAGATGTATTTACATTTCCATTTATTTGAATTACCTATTCATACCCTGTGTTCATTTTTCTATTGATTTGTTAATATTTTTCTTAGTTATTTCTGGCAGTTCTTAATCCTTTGCAATATACATTGCAAATGTTTTCTCAGCTTTTAATTTGTTCTTGGGCTTAGGTTATGGTATTTCTTCATATATGTGATATTTTTAATGCTGTTGACTTTATTCTTTAAAAAATAACCTTTCATAGCCTTTATGTTTTGAATCATAGAAAGGCCTCAGCAGCTGGAATGACATAAAGTAATTCTCTGTTTTTCTCATGTATTTTTATGATTTTCATTTTTTTCATGTTCGAATATGTGATGCACTTGGAATTCATTGTGATATTATGTACAAAGAAGAAGGACACCACCTTCAAATTTTTCCAAATAACCCCCAGTGTTCCTAATACCACTGACCTAATGATTCAGTTAATTATCCACAGGACTTGAGACAACCCTATAAAATATATTCAATCCTTATATATATATTTGGGCTTATTTTTGGACTTCTTATTCTCCTTATTAACCTTTCTAGAGACAGACAATATTATTTCATGTCAATAAAATTTATGTCAATCCTACTTAGTTATTGGGAAATATGTTTTAATATCTATTATGGCTAGCCATTGCTTTTCCTTGTTCAAAATTTCTTGGGTGTTTGCATCTCTTGGTATGATTTTTTAAGTAAACTGTTTTATCAAGTCCTTTTTCTCCCTCAAAGGATGTGAGAAAAACTATTGGTATTATTATTTGCATCATGCTAAATTTAACAACTTAGAGTTGACATCCTTTCATTATTTATCCTTCCTCTTCAAGAACATTGTTCAAGCCTTCCTTTGAGGCCTTTAAAATGATTTTAAAGGTTTCTTCACATAGGTATTGCACATTTCTATTTAGGTTTATCCCTAGCTATTTTATCTCTGTAAATCAATGTTATTTTTGCCTGTGTCCCTTTATAGTCCTGTCTGGATTTGATCTTTTTCTGACATTGAATGCATCTGCAAGCACATCTCCTATTTCTGTCCCTTGCTGTCCCAAGCACATTCTTACTTCATACGTTAATATGTATGTCCATTGTAATTTTTTTTTTAAAAAAAGCAGTTCTCTGTGCTTCAATTAATTTTTAACAGTTTTAACCACCACACACGCCACCTACCTTGGACGTCCTCAGTATTAGAATGCTGTAGTGTAGGATGGGTGTGGTCTGTGTTATCCTATCACCTAGTTATCCTCTTCCTAGGAGAAGAGCATGTTATGTGCCTGCCTTTATAATCTGGCAATTATTTATTCTGCAGAAAGTGGAAGCACATAATTTTTGTTTCTTTCTCTCCAGAGTTTCTATTTTGTCTTTTGGTTTTATTTATTTGTTTTCGGAGATGATTCTCATGCTTGTTCTCTTCTTCTCTGGGTAAGCATTGAAGACTCCCCTCCCTTAGCCAGCCCCTAGTCTTCCTGCAGTGATCATCTCTTCCCACCCCACACCCTCATGCTCTCTCAATGTTTGTTTCTTTTTTTCTGGTCATCTTTTCTTTGGCAGGGTCTCTATTAGAAAGTCCAGGCTGACTCTCTCCCACTAATAATGCTGATCTTTGGAGTAGTATGTGCTTTCTTCACCTTTACTTAAGTGTAGTAGGAAATTCAGCTCAATCTTCTTTCTCTATAGTGCTATTTAGGTGCAGCTCCAGAATGATTTTCATCTTTAGACAGCTTGTGGTAAGAGGTAAACACTATTAGAACACCAAAGGGTGAACAGATGTCCTGTTTTATTGTTGTTGTTTGTTTGCTTGCTTCTTTGTTTTGAGTGGGAAAGGCCCTCCTCACTTCCCCCATGGAGAGGATGGCAAGTTAGAGTGCTTGGAAATGCATAGAATTCCAATTTTGCTATCCAAAGGGACTTTCTATGAACTCTTTACACCCCACCATTTTACAGGTGGGGTGAACGACCGCTAACGCTAGTAGAAGCAGGTTTTATAGCCTCACTTTGCAATACATATGTTGTCTAGCAGCAGCTTGCTTTAGAATGTAGGGGTACTAAGTACCCATTCTCCTCTTTCTGTAGTCTCAGCTGAACTGAGACAGAATGAGTTCCATTTTAACACTCAAATACAATAAAAATACGGCATTGCAGGAACTTGAAGATGAAAGTACATGGAGGTCACTGTAATAAAGCACCTTTTGATATAGACTGTGGTCCCCTTTTATTACAGAATACACTGACATTTCTCAGAGGAATAAGTTATTTGTAAATCTTTATTCACTTAGGTTCACTGAAACTTGAGTGAAAAAAATAAAAAAAATAGGTGGATCAAATCTAATAAGATAAATTTATATTTTCTCTCTTATGTTCATCTGCATGATAAAGCTCTGCCATTTTCCTTCAGGTCATTTTTCCAGTTCCTTTCACATTTTACCTTTGTTGTTCTCTCTTTCATTTCTAGAAAATATTACTCTCATTTGGATAGACCAGTCTCCAGCCTCCTAAGAACATCTCAGAGTTGACATTACTACATACTTGTTTATTCCTTTCAAGGAGTAAACATATTGTTCAGAACAAGCTGAAAATATTGTTCTTGAAGTATAATGCTAACATAAAATCATTTCCCACTTCATCATTCAATTAATACAAAATGGCTATGGTTTCTCAAACCCTCTTGCTTTTTCATGTTTTTGTTCATGCTATTATACTACCTCTAAGTACATAACTTTCTTCTCAGTCTCCTTTGACCATCATCTAATTCTCCATAGTGCATTATAATCTAGAGAAGAGATAAATACAACATGCAGAAAAATGCAAATTAAGGACGGAGAAAGAAAGTTTATTTTTGGACACAATTCGAAAAACAGGCAGAAAACAGTAGAGCAATATCTTTAAAGAAAGTATTCAAATGTCAACCTAAAATTCTTTAAAGAAAAAAATACTTTATTTTTCAAAAATGAGGAATAATAAAGATTGTTTGAGACCTACAAAACTGAAAGAACTCATCAATAGTAGGCCTAAACTACAATATGTAAAGAAGTCCATGAGGCAGCAGGAAAATTAAGTAGAACAGAAATCTGGATCAACAAAATGGAAAGCAGAGTCCTGAAAATGGTAGCTACAAAAATAAATATAAATGCATGATTTTATCATTTAACATGCTCAAAAGCAAAATGACTTTTAAAGCAAAAATAGAAAAGCGTACTGTGAAATTGATGACATATGTAGAGATTCAATTAAAAAAAGGGATTAAAGCACCTGTTGCATATAAAAAGCCCAATTAAATATAGGTAGGTGAAAAATAGAAACATGAGAAAATATATGTCATCCAAACTCTAACCAAAAGAGTAGCTATAGTAATATTAGATAATGTAGACTTGAGATTAAAGAGGATTACCAGGGATACAGAGAATCATTTCATAATACAAATTTAATTGTATGTACTTAACAAAAGATATAACTTCTGGTAGTTACACACAAGAAATGAAAGCACATGGTCACAGTAAGATACTGGTCTGTATCTTTTATTATTATTATTTATTATTATTTTAAGTTCTAGGGTACATGTGCACAATGTGCAGGTTTGTTACATATACATACATGTGCCATGTAGGTGTGGTGTACCAATATCTCATCATTTACATTAGGTATATCTCCTAATGCTATCCCTTCCCCTACCCCCTCCCCACAATAGGACCTGGTGTGTGATGATCCCTTTCCTGTGTCCAAGTGATCTCATTGTTCAATTCCCACCTAAGAATGAGAACATGTGGTGGTAGGTTTTCTGTTCTTGTGATAGTTTGCTGAGAATGATGGTTTCCAGCTGCATCCATGTCCTTACAAAGGACACAAACTCATCCTTTTTATGGCTGCATAGTATTCCATGGTGTATATGTGCCATATTTTCTTAATCCAGTCTGTCACTTATGGACATTTGGGTTGATTCCGAGTCTTTGTTATTGTGAATAGTGCCGCAATAAGAATATGTGAGCATGTGTCTTTATAGCAGCATGATTTATATCCTTTGGGTATATCGCCAGTAATGGGATGACTGGGTCAAATGGTATTTCTAGTTCTAGATCCTTGAGGAATCGCCACACTGTTTTCCACAATGGTTGAAGTAGTCTACAGACCCACCAACAGTGTAAAAGTGTTCTTATTTCTCCACAGCATCTCCAGCACCTGTCGTTTCCTGATTTTTTAATGATTGCCATTCTAACTGGTGTGAGCTGGTATTTCATTGTGGTTTTGATTCGCATTTCTCTGATGGTGAGTGATGATGAGCATTTTTTTCATGTATCTGTTGGCTGTATGAATGTCTTCTTTTGAGAAATGTCTGTTCATATCCTTTCCCCACTTTTTGATGGGGTTGTTTGTTTTTTTCTTGTATATTTGTTTGAGTTCTTTGTAGATTCTGGATATTAGCCCTTTGTCAGATGAGTAGATTGCAAAAATTTTCTCCCATTCTGTAGTTGCCTGTTCACTCTGATGGTAGTTTCTTTTGCTGTGCAGAAGCTCTTTAGTTTAATTAGATCCCATTTGTCAATTTTGGCTTTTGTTGCCATTGCTTTTGGTGTTTTAGACATGAAGTCCTTGCCCATACCTACGTCCCGAATGGTATTACCTAGGTTTTCTTCTGGGTTTTTATGGTATTAGGTCTAACATTTAAGTCTCTAATCCATCTTGAATTAATTTTTGTATAAGGAGTAAGGAAAGGATCCAGTTTCAGCTTTCTACTTATGGTTAGCAAGTTTTCCAAGCAGCATTGATTCAATGGGGAATCCTTTTCCCATTTCTTATTTTTGTCAGGTTTGTCAAAGATCAGATGGCTGTTGATGTGTGGTATTATTTCCAAGGGCTCTGTTCTGTTCCATTGGTCTATATCTCTGTTTTTGTATCAGTACCATGCTGTTTTGGTTACTGTAGCCTTGTAGTATAGTTTGAAGTCAGGTAATGTCATGTTTCCAGCTTTGTTCTTTTGGCATAAGATTGTCTTGGCAACACGGGGTCTTTTTTGGTTCCACATGAACTTTAAAGAAGTTTTTTCCAATTCTGTGAAGAAAGTCATTGGTAGCTTATGGCGTAAGGTGGGACCAGAAAGAGTGGGCCCAGGGGACCAGCGCTCAGCATACAGAGGACCCACGCTGGCACCAGTCTCTGAGTTCCCTCAGTATTTATTGATAATTATCTTTACCATCTTAAAGATAAGGGAGTGGCAGGACAATAGGATCATTAAATGGAGAAAATTAGCAGTAAGACATATGGATAAAGATCTCTGTGACATGAGTAAGTTCAAAGGAAAATGTTGTGCCTTGATATGCATATGCAAACATCTCCATAAACCTTTCAGCAGCATTGCACCAGCAAGTCCCGCCAGCAAGTCCCACCTTACTCCATAAGGCGGTTTTCTCCTATCTCAGTAAACAGAGCATACAATTGGGTTTTACATCGAGATGTTCCATTGCCCAGGGACGGGCAGGATTTTTAACCAGCAAGCTGCCTTCAGGCACTTGTTTAACAAAGACACATCCTGCACATCCCAAAATCCATTAAACCTTGAGTCACCACAGCACATGTCTCTTGCAAGGACAAGGTTGGGGGCAGGGTCACAGATTAACAGCATCTCAAATACAGAACAAAATGGAGTCTCTTATATCTACTTCTTTCTATATAGACACAGTAACAGGCTGATTCTTTTCCCCACATATCTTTTCATGCAATTTTTTTTTCTGGCTTTGGTAACAGAGTACTTTTGACTTCAGATAATAAATTATTTATTTCTCTCTAATTTTCTCAAAGAATTTGTTTAGAATTGTTACCAATTCTTATTTAGGTGTTTGAAGTGATTTACCAGTCAAGTTATTTGAGCCAGGATTTGTTGCTGTTTTTGTTTTTAAGACTTTTAAGTGAAAACTTCAATTTTTAAAAGAACATTGTTCAGTAGGACAGTACAGTTATTTAAATAGCCTTGGAACCTTTGAGTTTTACAGAGGTCTACTGATTGTCTTTCCCATTTTTCCTACATGTTCAAGCAGAATGTTGCTGTATTTAAAATGCTGACTTGTGCATTAAATGACAATAGAATATCTGGTGCTTATATTTCCATTAATATAGTTGAGATAGGCTGTTATATTAAACTTTTTTACAAAAACACAAAAAGAAATTTATAGAAAAAATAAGCTACACATAAAAACATTTTCCTAAATAATGTCCTAGGTTTTAATAATTATTATAGAAATGACAAAGATTAAAGCTTCATACCAGTCAGATATAAGATGAAAAGAATGCTCTGCTGATATTTAATTGTAGGAAGGCTAGGGTATCCAGAAATTCTCAGATTCTTGCCTGCCAATGACTTATGCTCTGTATGGATTTTATGGGAGAAACATCATCAAGGAACACCAGCAGAGGGGATTCAGAATTTGTTGTCATAAATAGTTGGCCTAGTTTGCAATTTGCTTTTCCATCCTAGAAAACATTGCCTTGGATCCATGACAGAATAAGTGAGCCTCTTATTTCCCTTTAGTATGTGTAGATAACTGAAACCAGTTCAAATGACTATAGACAGAGTGCTAAGAACAGCCCTGAATCCACTTATTCATCCAATCCAATGGAACAAGGAAAGAGATAAATTACTTGGCCTATGAATGCTCCTTCTTGGTATAGAAAAATATCTACAGCTAAAGGTGTTACTGGGGTATTGATTTTTTGAATTTTTCACCATTTACTAGATTGTGCTATAGCAACAAACAGCCTCAAAAATCTCAATGATTTACCACCATAGAGATTTACTCCTCATTCGTGATATGTGTTAATTGCTGATCATCTATGGCTCTATTACAGGCTGAAGTAGCATCTATCAAGCTTAAATTTAAAACTGAGGGCAATGATGCAAAATCCAGGGCAAACGAAAGAGACTGGGTTTGAAATCTGAATGGATGGCTTAGAAGAGGTGCTCAGAGAACAAAGCAAGATAAGGAGAGCATAAAAATATGTTACAATAATTAAAAGGATAGGATTGGCACTCAGAATTTACAGGGATCCGCAGATGGCAGAAATGTGACCACATCCATACCGTAATATCAAACGAATCAAATCGAAATATTCATGTGAGGATTTAGGGGAAAAAACAAAGCCTGATTAAAATGGAAAAGTACCCAGAAGAGCATCTCAGAATCTTGCATATGAATGTAATTCTAACATTTTTGTACATTTAGGGTTGTACTGCTCTCAAGAAACTATGCCTTTATTATAAGAAGGTTCATGGTATAGTCTAATAAGAACTAGAAAGGGAAGAAAGGATGCTCCAGGAAATAGGATAGGATCTCTGAATGTAGAAAATTATGATATCATATGAAACTCAAAAATAGAATATGTTTAATTACAATCCCTCCAAGGAATTGCCAACACAATAGTCTTGTACTTCATCTGAAAGAGGATATAGTATTATAATAATGAAGATATTTTAATATAATTCTATATTATGTACATAGGCAACTAAAGATTTCATCAAGCCTTCTGGAGAGCAAATCAAAATGTGCCCATCAACTTCCACATGCTAGCAAAAAGCAATTAATATATCATAGCCATAGGCCTTCACCAAAATTAAATTTTTATGTGTTTAGAATTTTATCATCTTGACAGTTTAATAGCACAAACAAGACAAGTAAGATGTGGACTTTGTCCATGAATAATGTTACGCATTTTGTTTACATTAAAATATGTGGCTTTTTTCAGCTTAGTGGAAAAATAAGCAGAGAATGTCTTAACTATTTCTTGAATTTGTCCATTTTTTAACTACTTAAACTAATTTTTAAAGTCACTTCTTTACTGTCTCTGATTCAAAATAGATTGAGTTCCAATGCAAAAGGATTTATATTAGAAAAAAATCTAGCACAAAGAAGGTCAGGCTGTATGTAACCACACATAAAAGGTTTTAATTACTGATGGATCAGAGAATCTCATTGTAAGGTAACGTTTAACTTATGGACCCCCAAAATATCCCACATGTTAATTGCTTCTGCTTTTTTAATGCCACTACTTTTACTTGAACTGTGTATCGCAAAGACTGTCATGATGCAAATTAATTTATCTCTCCTTATCTCTGTTAACCTGGGGAGTCTTTCCTTCCATGACTGATAGTTATTTATTTTTGTATCCCCTGCATGTTGCATATTTCTGGGCACCTCATAATCATCCAGTTTCATTTTCTTAAACTAAATTGATGGAATGAGAGTGACATCCAAGAATAAACCATTTAAAAGACCTCTATCTGGGTAGAAATGACTGCTCATTGACCCTTTGACGGATTGGGCCTTTTGCATCCATTTCACATTTGGAAGGGTAATGGCAAATCTATAATTACTCTGATCAGTATCACACAGTTCCTGAAACCCTGCAGAAGTAGGGAGAGATATCCTTACTGACATACTGTTTCTGTGAGCAATTGTGTTTCCTTTTCCGTTCTTCCTGGCTGCAGTGAGAAGACAATAAGTAAAAATCATATGGTGCTAGAAAGAGTATTTGGACACTTGGTTGTCTTGTTAATAAACAGGCTGTCTCCTGTAGAATTGTAACATTTTGTTGGCTACTTCATTGTTCATTTTAAGTGAATACATGGGTTACAGGAGCGTAATGCTGAAATAGTGAATTGAAATGGAGAAATGTTAGTCTACTTTGTGGATGGGACACCTCAGATTTAAAAGTTAGAAAATATTTCAAATAATTGAATTTTGGAATTCATTTAATAATTTCTCCCCTTCTCTAAAAAAAATAGCTATTAGATAGCTTATCTCTATACTCATTTTGATAAAATGTTCACTTTATTCCACTACAAATGTTCCTCATTTTTAAGAAATAGTATATTGATTATGTAGATACTGTTTATGTTACATAATAGACATTTTCATGAACACTATAATATTGATCTGAAAATTAATATTATCTCCACTTAGATGTATAAGTGGAGGTACAAACATTCTAAATAAATAACTCAAGATCACATAATTATAAGCCTAAGTGTCAAAAAGAGTTCAGTTGACTTACTTTCCTTTTTCCTCTATACTATATTATCTCTTTGAGAAGGGAATATTATGGAGATCAGGCAGATATCATATATACACGTGATTATTTAATTTATAAAGCATTTCATTACCAGCTTACAGCATGTCCTTCTTTCTTCATACTCAAAAAAAGGGAGTACTACTTATGCTTGTCAGAATTGAATAAGCAAAGACCATATTAAAACCATTTTTTTTCCAATAAAACACACTACAGGCCCTTGTCAAATCTATAATAGGGTAGATTTATATACGTGTTTTATCTTGTTTTCAAAAAAAAGCACAATAAATGGGCCAGATACACATAGCTGTGTTTCTATCTAAATAAAAGTGTGTGGAAAATGGGATAAAAGGGAGTTCCTGGCATTACTTTAATTACAAATTGAATTAAAAATTACTCAATTTGCCAGATATTGTCAAAAGTCTACATTGAAAACGCCACTGAGAAAAAAACTGATTTTTCCATTTTCCTTTCAACCCAAAATTTGGACACTGTCCTTTGGGGTGGCCTGCCAAAACAAAAATAGTCTGTATAGGATAATTTTTAAAATTCTCTATTTTTTCATTGAGGATTCTGATTTCCAGTTACACTGAAAAGTGTTGGGCTTCTTTTTCTACCAAAAAGAAAAAA
>NW_022294573.1:0-9200 GCF_002776525.5 Piliocolobus tephrosceles | reverse complement strand
CTACATGCTATTCTAAAACCCTTCTATATTTCTAGCTATTGATTTTTACAACTGCAGACAAGATTAGAAAATACAAATGCTTTAATGGGTATGTTCTGTAGACCCTGACATCTGATATCAGTGTAAAATTATCATCTTATTTGTTTCTGTGGCACAGTTGTCCAGTCCTCTGTCTATTGAAAATAGTGGCAGATCACCTACCTAGAGTGAGTCTGCATCTTAACTTTAAGTCAATTTAACATACGCAGTGGTAGTTTTAGAAAGCTTTGTATTTCAGTACAACAAAAACAGTTAGAGAGTAAAAGTTGAAAAACATGGAAAGCTATACCATGTTCACCATTTAGAAGACTCAGATTGTAAAAATGCCAATTCTCCCTAAATTGGTCAACGTAATTGTATTCAAAATCCTTGTGGTATTTATTTATTTATTTACTCATTTATTTATTTATTTTAGAGGGGAGACATTAACAAATTGATTAACAAAGCATTAATTAGGAGACTGTAGTATTGGCATAAAGACTAATGAATAGACCCATAGGGTAGAACAAGTGTCAGCAAACTGTGGCTATGGGCCAGATCTTTCCTGCTGCCTGTTTTTGTTGGAGCAGAACCATGCCCATTTATTTAGGTATTGTTTTTGGCTGTTTTTGGGGTACAGTGGCAGGGATGAGTAGGTATGACAGAGAGTATATGACCCAAAGCTTAATATATCTACTATCTGACACTACAGGAAAAGGTTTCTGACCCCTACTGTGGAATACAGAGTTCAGAAATAAATAAACTCATAAATAGAAACTTGGGATTAAGATTATGTTACCACTGAGTAGTGGGTATAGGAGTCTTTTCAATAAATAATGCTGGGTCAGTTGGATAATTACATGAAAAAAGAAATTATTCTTGATCTCAATTTAAACCATGCACAAAAATCAATTCCATCTTAAAGTTAAGCAGACAAAGCTTCTCAAAATAATATAGCAGATGTTCAAAATTATTTTTAAATACTACAGATAAAAAGCAATAAGAAAAAAGTAATAAATTGATACATTGGACTTTAATAAAATTAAGATGGTCTGATGTTTAACACTTTGTAAACTACAGGCAAGGCACACAGTGAAAGAATATATTTGTAACCCCCCATAGAGACAACAAAAGATTCTAATTCCTTCAAATATAAATAATATATGATACCAGTTAAAAAACAGGCAAAAGACTTGGGCAGATATTTCACAAAAGAAAATGTCCAAATGATCTGGTCACATAAAATGCTGTTTCACATCATTAGTCATTAGAAAATGCATATTTACAGAACAATAAATTAGGATGCCTCAATTAAAAAGACTCATCATTCAAAGTATTGGAGAGGATGTAAAGCAGCAATAGCCCTTGTCCACTGCTGATTGTAGTGCAAATCAGTACAGTCACTTTTAGTAGTGTCTACTATAGCTGAACATGCACATACCTTATGACTCAGCAATTCTTATTATTCAATTTATACCTAGAAAAACAAATAATGTTCAATGATAATGTTCATAGCAGTAAATTAGTAATAGCTTCCCACTTGAAAAAACTGCATACTCATAAAATGAATGCTATAAAATAATGAAAATATGGAATTTAAAAGGCCAGACACGAATATATGCTATATCATTCTACTATAAAATATAAAAATGGGAAACATTTATTCATAGTAAAAAAAGTCAGCATATTGAGTAGGGCAAGTGAACTAGGGGTTTCTGTGGTGCTGGTAATGTTCTATTTATTGATCTGAGAGAGTGGTTACATAGGTGTATTGACTGTCAGAATTCATTGACTGCACATATAAGACACATACACTTTTCTGCACATATGTTATAGTTTATGACAGCGTTCAGGTTCATTTAAAGGATAACACATAGAGAGGGAGTAGGGAATGGGAGGAGATTTAGTGATATTTTAGACAGGGAATCAGAGACAGCTTCTTCTAAGAGAGCATATTTTAACAATGACCTGTTTTCAGTGACCTGAAAAAAGCAAGTGAGAAGCCATGTGAAGCCACGGAAAGTCATATTAAGATCTGAGATAAGAATATTCTAGGTAGAGAGAATATCAATGCAAAGGGTTTGAGATGATATCATGTTTGATGTGTTTGATGAGTATCCAAAAGGCTACTTGGGGTTGAGTAGAGTGAGAAGAGTTGTCACAAATTAGATTGGCTGACACATATTAAACTATTGAGTGAATGGCTTATATGAAGATTGACATTTCTGGTCTTGGCATGATTATTTCTTGTTATCTGTCCATTAAATATACATGAAACATTGTAAAATGCTTTTTAAAAAACCTGTCTATTAGCCTTAGAAAACAACAGATTTAATACCAGGGTAATCACTTCACTCAGTTCAAGAACTGAATTCCATTTCACTAAATCTTCAGAGTCCGGACAAAATCTTTTGTTCATCTCACACAATTCCTAATGAAGGAAAAAGATAGAAACCAGCAGTTCATCAAGATATTAGTTAAGCTGAGGGGAAAATATGCTAATAAAAGCATAATCTCCTCATTTTCTGATCATTTATGGTAAAAGAGTTATATGCAAATTTTATATACACATATGAAAGTTTTGGTGGGCATAGTGGCTCATGCCTGTAATCCCGGCACTTTGGGAGGTCAAGGCCGGCAGATCACTGGAGGTCAGGAGTTTAAGACCAGTCTGGCCAACATGGTAAAATAATCTCTACTAAAAATATAAAAATTAGTCAGGCATGGTGGCATGCATCTGTTATCCTGGCTACTTGGGAGGCTGAGGCAGAACTGCTTGACCCCGGGAGGCAGAGGTTGTACTGAGCCAAGATTGCACCACTGCCCTCCAGCCTGGGTAAAAGAATGAGATTCTATCTCAAAAAAAGGAAAACAAAAGAAAAGAAATAAATAAATAATGTCATATTTAAGACACAACACCAGCAGCAATGGAAACTGAACAATAGAAAATCATTCTTTCAAGGACTTATTTCTCTTAAAGACATAATTATCTAGGGTTGTCCATGAAGAATGAGCAACGTCATATGAGGTGGAAGCTCATTACCAGTTGGCAAAAAACAATAATTATACTTTCTACATTTTCTAAGAACCTAGACATACTGCACTTTACCCTGTGATGTTTTCCTTTTTAATTTAAAAATAGCAGCATCAACAATCACTACCAAGAATAAAACAATAACACACGCGAGAACAAGATACATATTCAAAGTCTTGAGACCTCACAGTTTCCCTGAGAGTTGCGAGTGTCCTGCAATGAGACAAGAGTTCTGCCTAGAAACAGTTACTTCAGAAGCAGGAGACACTAAACTTTAAACAAAATCATAGAACTCTTTCAACCTTCCCTCTCGTATTGAGTCTATGTTAAAGCGTCATAAATCTTGTTGACAGTTATTGCCACATCTATTGGCACGCAGTCAGCATCTGTTTGAAAAGAGTTTTGCAGCTTAGGTAGGGCCCGTTACCTGTTCTCTGTTTTCTCTTACACTTTATTTTCACCCCGCAAGCCACACCTCACATTAGTTTCTTAGGCAGCCTGTACTTTCCCTTACAGCCACTTAGACAGTGCTCTTACGAACAGCTCTGTGCATCACCAGAAATGCATTGCACCTCTACGGGGAAATCAGAAATTTAAGAGCAACAGGTACAACCTGAACTATTTGCTGAGGTGACGTGGTCTCTGCTTATAGATCAGTGAGGGTCGTCATGGTGATTAGGTTATGTGGTTCCGAGGGAATCAGTGCTGTTGGCCAATACAATCTTAAGAAAGCGAGCGATGTAGATGTGCAACGGAAGGGAAAGCAGTAAGAAAACACGATATCCCACGATTCACCATGAAGAAGAAAGCAACAAAGGAGTAGACGAGACAGTAAGAAATTACCTGCATAAATAAGGCGTTCTAATCATCCCAATACCTGAAAAGAGCGAACTTTAGTCAACTTTTATTGGGACAAGTATTTTAATAGGAATTGCCCCTTTCTTCAGAAAGGATGATTAAAACACATCATAAATCAAAGCTGGACCAGAAAGCAGTCAGAACCTAATTCTTCATTAAAACTGATTTAAAGATGTCCAGTCATGAGGATTCTACTACTTTAATCACAACTTTTTAGAAAAGTTAAAATTATCCATAAACTAAAAAATGGATATTTATTATTCTTCTTCTGTGGTGCCAGGACTCATTTCTATAAGGGCTACTGGTGTACAGTTAGAAAATGGCCCCTTCACTTCTGCAGTAAATGTGGGCTATATCTTTGCATGTGCTTCAAATATTCTAGATGGGTAGCTTTGTGCATATTTTAAATTTTACAGAGTATTATATTTCTACTTAATCATTGTTTAAAACGTAGAGCTGTAAAAATCACACAAGGAGGTAGAAAAGTCAGAAACGTTTATGTCCATTTATATAGGTTATGAGACAGACGTGGCAAAGATAATTAGATCGCAGATTTCTTTTTTGTTTTTAACAAAAAAGCACCAGACTCAAAGAGTGAGCAGCAGCAAGACTGGTTGCAAAGAGCAACAAAACAAAGACACCACAAACTACAACATGAACTCACGGGGTTACTGCTACTAGCACCCATGTCCTGTTTTTATACCCTTATCTGGCCCCACCCACATCCTGATGATTGGTCCATTTTACAGAGAGCCCATTGGTCCATTTTACAGAGTGCTCATTGGTCCGTTTTACAGAGAGATGATTGTTCTGTTTTGACAGAGTGCTGATTGGTGTGTTTACAAACCTTTAGCTAGACACAGAGCGCTGATTGGTGCGTTACAATCCTTTAGCTAGACATAAAAATTCTCCAAGTCCCCACCTGTCCTAGAAACCCAGCCGGCTTGACCTCTCACTGGCACCCACGGTGAGACTTTGCAGCACCTAGCCCAGGCACTGCGGCAGCCCAGAGGGAGTTCGTCCCCCTCAAGCGTAGCCCTAGCCAGCCGGCCGCACCGAGTGTGGTCTGCGGAGCCTCCCCCCACCCAGAACCCGCGCCTGCCAACGAGCACCACACGCACCTCCTGCTCCTGCGCACCTCCCCGTGAGCAGAGGGAACCGGCTCTGGCCTGGGCCAGACCCAGAGAGGGGTCTCCACAGCTCAGCGGCGGGCTGAAGGGCTTCTCTAGCATCGCCAGAGCGGATGCCAAGGCCGAGGTGGCGACGAGAGCGAGCGAGGGCTGTTGGCACGTTGTCACCTCTCACTTATAGTGCACAAAACTAAAAGCTATGTGTAGGAAACGCAGTAGCCCTTAATGTCCATGTCAAAAGTCTTCCCTATCAGCGGCTACTAAGTGGAAAAGAAAGTTGAAGGAAGGCAGCCTGGGTAAGTTGAGCATTCTGATAAACCAGTTGGTATGATACTAATTTGCTCTTTTTTTCTCTTGCCCATGGAATATGATAACTCACTTTTATCATGCACCTTTGGGAAGACTGAAAACCAAAAAAATACCAAAAGAAAAGTCAGTACAGTCTTAGAATTAATGTCTTCCCACCCAAGCTACTGTGTTCTGGTGCATGAGTCAGGTGCAGCAGTGCTACAAGGGTCAACCAAGAAGAGTGGGTTGTTCAACTACTGTGGCAGGAATCACCATAGAGTGGACATTCTCACCTGGAGGAGGACTAGTAATGAAATCTGAAGAAAACATTATTCTCAAGAGATAATACTAGTGGAAGAAAAAAAATTAAGACAAAAGACGGAATTCCCTTCTCCTGACTATACATTTCCATCCTCCTTTCCTTTGGGGTAATGGCGTAATGATTTGTTTTCTTAGAGAACCTTGTTTTGTTGTTTCCTACTATCAGCTTCCTCTGCAAAACAAAAACACCCCCGAACCCGCCTTCCTCTTGAAGTGATACTTTGCATGCCTGATTTTCTGATTAGGGCTTCCAAAATAATTTGTGTTCAAGTATGTTTTTCTTCCATGCTTCATTTTGATATCTACATGTCCATTATTAGCCTGTCCCCATTAACAAAATAAGTACACATGCAAACACACACACTCTATTACAACACATATACACAAGACATACCTGAGTATGTTCACTAGTAAATACTCGTGTACTAAAGTCTACCACAGGGGTTTCAAATGTCAGTTGTGTTTTTTAGTTTAATTCAACTTTTATACCTATAGTAATTCATTTATTTCAGTTTTGATTTTTTTAATGTTTTGGACAACAGAATGGCTCTTGCATTGCAAAGGAAGTTAAATTTCCGTATCTACCATAAACAGCACATTCATTTCATTCCTCAAGAATGAAAACACCTGTTATAGTTCCTTTTTGATTGCTGACTTTTATATGAACATTTGGATGAAAAGTAATGTTTACAAAGATAACATATAAAATATGCAGAAGACAAACAGCAGAAATGAGAAAAAAAAAGCAAACAGAAATTTAAAATAGTTTATCTTTACAAAACCATTACAATAAGGAATTTATTGAAAACCTTTGGAAGAAACTGTTTCCAGTAATTTAAAAAGAAACAGAAAATGTATTAACAAAGAATTGAAAATGATATCTAACTACACAAAGGTATAAAATATCCAACTCAAAACACCACTGTTAATATGTCAGTGTATTTTAGTTAACATACTTTTAAAATGAGACACTCAGATTACTTCATTGCATATCTAAGAGCTCCTCAAATCCTACACACATTGTAAATTGTTAAATTTGATACAATTATTGTCTTTTTAAAATCAAAAGAGCATTTTCATACTTTTAGACTGAGTAAAAGATGCACTGACTCCTTGCTTCCCACTAGACTCACTAGATATTCTGATACTGCACTCGTGGTGAGCTGGCCAGAGTGATGTCATGAAAAAAAGACAAAAATACCGAGCACATTTGGGGAAAAAAGTATTTATCACCAAGTATAAAAGTTTTTGTAAAGCCGTCACTGATTGACACGGTATTTCGTTTTTGCTCAATTACTTACTAGAGAAATGTATAAGTAGTATCTTCAGTTACTTGCAAGTGACCATAATTAGGTTATTTCATGGCAAAAACACGTTAAAATATGAAATGACTTCTCAAACCTAATTTATATGGAAGTCACATTTTTATGCACATGACTTTTTAATTTTGAATAAAACCTTTTATCACAAATTCCATGAAACATTCTTGCAGTAAATCTAAAAATGGAGTGTTCTCTGATACTAGTTGACTTTCCATCTCCTACTATTCTTCTAACAGGATACTCTGAAAATTTGAATATCATAGACTTAGTAAGAAAATATGTTTTATGTAGCTTTCTGGGTTAAGAAGCATTAGTAGGAAAGCAAGTCAGTGTGCTAAGGGCTTTAATTATCAGAAGAGACATGCATTTATATATTCTGCAAAATAAAATTATTTAATGTTCTTTGTTATTCAGTATTTTTGAAAATATTGTTTGTGTTTTATTCACAAAAATTCAGTTTTACAAATAGCAGCTGATTTTTTATTAAACCAGAGCCAAATTACTAATTTCAATATTAATAGTTAGCTTTGACATGTTTAAAAAGGGTAGAAAGTACTTAATAGACCTGTCTTCAACTCTGAAATGAACAACTGCTCAGGGAAATGGAATTGTTCAAAGATACATTTTCTTTCTGCCAATCTGTGAAATATAATATAATTATTCTCTTTTAATGAATCTCTCAACGAGGAGTAATCTTTCAGACCCTGAGCAGGTAAAATATAATGATAATGGAAACAGCTTTGTAAATAAAAGGATGAAATGAGATTGTTATTTTGTGCCATATTATGGGATAATTAAAATAACAGTGCAGCGTTCATCAGGTATTTGAACTTTCTAAAAAATGCTCCCCAGGGCTATTTTAAATTAGTCATGTTTATCCATGTAGATTTGTAATCTTCCTGCAAATGTCTGTCACCTTGTGATATTCAGACGTCAATACTTAATCTGATTAATATCTGATACTGTACAACAGCTAACAAACCTTGCCTAAAGCAGACATTAAAATAATAACCTGAGTTGATAAACTCAAATTTATTAAAAGAAGAACAATGGAACTATTTTCATTAAACCAAGAGAATGATTACTCTCAGTGTGGTGGAACTCGTGAACTATATGAGCTTCTATGTATTTCCACGAAACAGAATAGCTTCACACTTCCAAGGAGCTACTATTCACGTGATAATTAGCTCTATATAATAAAAGACCATATTCATGGAAACTAAACTCATGGCAGTGGAACTCCAGTGGTTAGCTGCTTTGTTTAATTCAGATTCATACAGCTCAAATACTAGTAGATGATGAGATTTGATTTTCCAAGAAACAAGTTTCTTTGCAGTTCACTGGACCCTCCTAGCACCCTTCTTAGATAAATGTGTGCAAGAAGAATCAAGTGCTAGAGTGTGGCCATTGTATCACATCCATTAAAGTTATTAGAAAACAAAATATAAATAAAGAAGGTAAAATAAAAGCCTGATATCTCTTCTGGTATAACTTTAAATTGCTGGTGAGATGCCATTTCACAAAATGGTACAATTGAAGTTTTATTCTCAATTAGGTTATAGTTTTTCTCAGTTATTATTCTCTATCTGGAGGAACAAGAAAAATGGTTTTTAATATCAATAAAAAAGTAACCATGACTTATGTTTCATACTTTCTGTAATTGATTTCATGTCTTTTTAATAGTTCTTTGATGCTTATGTTATTTAAAAATCCTCCCCAATTTATTGTCAGATATCCTGATGATAGAAAAAAAAATTGTAATTTTCTGGGGAGCTATCTACCACCTTAGTTTCAAATCATTACCCTCAAAGAGCGAGATTGCTATCAAGCTTTATATTTAGGAAATTTGTATGGATTCATATTTGGAAACTTTATGTGTCTACTATTAGAAGGTATGCTCTATATGTGCTATTTAATTACTTGAGCATTATATTATCAGACAATATTTATTTAGTTTGGAAATCTATTTTATATTTCTACCACTGCTATGTTAAATTGACTTAAAGTTAAGATGCAGACTTACTCTAGGTAGGTGATCTGCCACTATTTTCAATAGACAGAGGACTGGACAACTGTGCCACAGAAACAAATAAGATGATAATTTTACACTGATATCAGATGTCAGGGTCTACAGAACATACCCATTAAAGCATTTGTATTTTCTAATCTTGTCTGCAGTTGCAAAAATCAATAGCTAGAAATATAGAAGGGTTTTAGAATAGCATGTAG
>NW_022294572.1:0-1099 GCF_002776525.5 Piliocolobus tephrosceles | reverse complement strand
CAAGCCTGGGTGACAGAGCAAGACCCTGTCTCAAAGAACAAAACAACAACCACCACCATTTACAGACAGAAAAGAAATAGAGCTAATAAGCTAAGGAAAGATGTAGAAATGTGACAAGTAAAGTAATATGAGGTCTTTTACCAATTTAAAATGACCAAAAAATGACATTAAATTATAATACCCTGTGCTGGCAAAGATGCAGTGAAATGGGTACTTTCTTATACTATGAAGGGTGTTTAAATTGTATATAAGCCTTCCAAGGTAAAGTTTGACAATTTTTTTAAATAATAGAGACAGGGTCTCACCATACTGCCAAACTGCCTCCTCCAACTCTTGGTATCAAGCAATCCTCCTGTCTTAGCCTCCCAAAGTGCTGAGATTGTAGCTGGGAGGCACCCAAAACCTTGTCAATTTACATCAAGGGTAATAAGAATGTTCATTCACCATGACTCACAGTAATCTTGCTTCTGCAAATACCTTGGGGAGACAATTCAATCTAAACAAAAGGTCATCTGCACAAACACAGTGAAAACCTGGGACTAACTGAAGACAGAGTGGTTAAGTGAAATAAGAAACAGTTAGAAGAAATTAAACCATGGTATTAACAGGCAACTGGTAAAAGGTCAGTTGATGTCAGCTACTACTTTTTTGTTGTTTTGAGACAGTGTCTCACTCTGTCACCCAGGCTGGAGTGCAGAGACCTGATCATGACTCACTGCAGTCTCAGCCTCCCTGAGCTCAAGCGATCCTCCTACCTCAGCCTCCCAAGTAGCTGGGACTACAGGAACATGCCACCACACTAGGCTAATTCATGTATTTTTCTGTAGGGATGGTGACTCCCTTTGTTTCCAAGGCCTGTTTCAAACTCTTGGCCTCAAGCCATCCTCCTGCCTCAGCCTCCCAAAGTGTTGTGATTACTGGTGTAAGCCACCACACCTGGCCAGCTGCTACTTTTATCAATATTATTATTATTCCACTCAGTTAAAAATTATTATTTTCAAGGCTCTGCAACAGTATGTGTCCTACAGCATAATTGTAAAAACATATACAGCCGTCCCTCGGTATACAGACAGAATTAGTTCCAGCCCCCCATCTCTGC
>NW_022294571.1:0-1492 GCF_002776525.5 Piliocolobus tephrosceles | reverse complement strand
TTGTGCTTCATATATTTGAAGCTCTTTTACCTGAATGCATAAATGTTCAGGGTTGCTACATCCTCTTGAAATATAAATCTCTTCATTTAAAAATCCTTGTTTAATCTTGATAATATTCTTAGCATTCAAATGTACTTTTATGTTATTACAGCCACACCAGCTTTCACTGACACCAGCTTTCACTGACTCACATGTCCTTTTCCTATCTGTTAACTTCTAACCTCTTCATTTCATTATATTTAAACACATTTCTTGAAAGTAGCCTATAGTAGGGTCTTACTTTGCTATGCAATCTGACAATTCTTGTTTTTCATTTGTGGTGTTTAGAGCTATATTTGTTTCCTATTGCTGCTATAGCAAATTACCACAAACAGTTGCTTAAAGCAACATGTATTTATTCTCTTTCAAATTTTGGGGCTCATAAGTCTAAAATCATGGTATTGGCAGGACTCCAATCCTGCAGGAGGTTCCAGAAGAAAATCCATTTCCTTCCCTTTTCCAGCTTCTAGAAGCAGGCCTCATCCATGACTCGTGGCCTTATGTCACTCAAACTTCTGCTTCTACTATCACATCACCTTTTTGATCTCTTACTCTTTTGCCTCCTCCTTATAAAGACTTTGTGATTACATTTGTCCTTCCTGGATAATAAGGATAATGTCCACATCTTACAGCATCAATTTAATCACATTTGCAAATTTCCTTTTTCCATGTGAGTAACGTAATTCACAATTTCTGGGAATTAGGACATGGCCATCGTGGGGGGCTCATTATTCAGCCTACCACAAGTTCATTTACACTTAATGTGATAATTGATATGGTTAGATTTAAGTCTATAATCTTGGTGCTTTCTCTGTTCCATCTGATCTTTGTCTCCCTTTTCCACTTCTTCTGTCTTATTTTGGATTGAGTGATTTTTATAATTCCATTTTAATCTTATTTGTTGCCTTTTGGGTTCAATTTTTGCTTCATATATTTTGAAATTCTCTTTTAAGTTCACGTGCACTCAAATGATTACATCTTTCTCCTGTACTGAACTCTTTTGCATTATCAAACATAGTCGTTTTGAGTAATATTCTTTGTCTTAACATCTATCTTATCTGGTATTTATACATTTTTCACTTCAGCTTTCTAATGTTTACTCACATGGTATCTTTTCCATTCTCCTTCCTTCAGCCAACATACTTATTTGTATTTAAAATGCACCTCTTGCAGGCAAGTCCATAGATAGGTTTTGCTCTTGTATTCAGTTTGCCAATCTCCACCTTTTGTTTGGAAAAGTTTAGCCCTCTTTCACTTTGAAATTACTGATATAGGCTTGCTATTATGCTTTTTTTTTAAAAAAAAAAAAAAAAACTTTTTATTTCAAGACATTTGGAGATCCACATTGAGAGATAATACACATAGCTCTTGTACAGTCTTTAGACAGTGTCCCCCGCCATGGTAACAACATCTTGAACATTTGTATAGTATCACAGTCACATAATTCACATTG
>NW_022294570.1:0-1125 GCF_002776525.5 Piliocolobus tephrosceles | reverse complement strand
CTTTGAGGGGTTCAAGACTTCAGCAGAGGAATTAACTGCAGATGTGATAGAATTAGCAAGAGAACTAGAATTTTAAGTGGAGCCTGATGATGTGTCTGAATTGCTTCAATCTCAGGATAAAACTTGAATATATGAGGATTCAATTCTTAAGGATGAGCTAAGTAAGTGATTTCTTAAGATGGAATCTACTCCTGGCAAAGATGCTGTGAACATTGTTGAAATGACCACAAAGTCTTTAGAATATGACATAAACTTAACTGATAAAGCAACAGCGTGTTTTGAGAAGATTGACTCCAATTTTGAAAGAACTGAAGTCAATTTTACTGTGAGTAAAATGCTACCAAACAGCATTGCATATTATGAAAAAAATTGTCTTGAAAAAAAGAGTGGCAATGCAACAAACTTCACTGTTATTTTAAGGAATTGCCACAACTATTCCAACCTTCAGCAACCACCATCCTAATCAGTTAGCAGCCATCAACATTGAAACAAGACTCTCCACCAGCAAAAAGATTACTATTCTTTTAAAACTGAGAAGATTATTAGCATCCTTTTAGAAATAAAGTATTTTTAACAAAGTATGTACTTTTTTTGACAGAATGCTATTTCACACTTAGTAGACTATGGTATTGTGTAACATAACTTTTATATGCACTAGAAAACTAAAAAAATCATGTGACTTGCTTCATTATTTGTTTTATTGCAGTGGTCTGGAATCCATCCAGAAATATCTCAGATGTATGGCTGTATCTAAATCTTTAATTGCATCTAAGTGCATGATGCTTTCTGTATAGCTAATACAACAATTCGTTTCAGCAATCTGAGCATTTTATAATCAAGGTCTAAATTACACTGGTATTTAATGTGGTGATAACTGTGGTTGGAAGGGATTTTGAAATAAGAGTTCAAATAGGAGATAAAAACCTCACTCATGTTGCACACTTTTTTAGAAGCAACCTTTACCCTGCTTCCAATTTAAAGGGCTCAAATTACTTTTTTTCCCTGATTGTAGATGTGTTTTTATTTCTAGGTCTAAAATCAATTACTCTTGGCACAGAGTAATTAAGTGAACCAATTAGATGTTGATCCAAATTAGGAGCACACTTCCTTTGAAACATTCTTGAA
>NW_022294569.1:0-4014 GCF_002776525.5 Piliocolobus tephrosceles | reverse complement strand
AAAGTAGATATTTTTCTTTTATATTAAGAGCCCAAACCCAAGCTTTCTAAAGGAATCACAATATGTTCTGTGTGTCAACACTCAGTTGTCTTATTATAAAATACTTTATTGTCTTAACACTTTGGTTTATTAAATTTTATATTCAGAATAGTCTTTATTCTAAGACATAATTATTAAATGTTATATAGTTTATGCCCCTTTTGTTTAAAAATTTTAAGCCTAAATACATTTTCTCTAACTTTAAGCTAAATAGTACTAAGAAGATAGCAGCAGCATTCAGCTTAGAGTGTTAGGTGAGATTTGGAGAGTTAGGCAATTTGGAATACATGATGCAATTTTATTATATGAAAGTGACTCATTATTTCATCACTGAGTATGATTTCTGGAATTGTTATTTGGAAGTAAATGTGTGAGTTAAATACTCTTTGGAAAACATAAATCATTGCTCACCATAGCTTGATCATCCTGAATAATAAATAAATGTAAGACAGTGATTTAAAGGTAATTGAAATACTACACTTCATTAGTAATGAAGATACATTAAAATGTAGTCTAAAATATAAAAAATGAGTTATACAATTAATTAAGAAGTACCCAGGAGGAAACACACTATCAAGCATAAACCAATTCCTGTCCATAAAATTAATTTAGTATTAAGGAAACCAACATCTAGTGAACATGTGCTATGTGCTGGAACAGTGGGCTTAGAGAGAACATAGTAGTTCCTGACCTTAAGTTGCTTATGAAAGTGAAACAAATACAGCCAAAATGTCCCCTAGAATCCATTCTCTCCTTCATTTCAATAAAGAAAGGCCCGGCCGGGCGCGGTGGCTCAAGCCTGTAATCCCAGCACTTTGGGAGGCCGAGACGGGCGGATCACGAGGTCAGGAAATCGAGACCATCCTGGCTAACACGGTGAAACCCTGTCTCTACTAAAAATACAAAAAAAAAAAAAAAAAAAAACTAGCCGGGCGAGGTGGTTGGCGCCTGTAGTCCCAGCTACTCCGGAGGCTGAGGCAGGAGAATGGCGTAAACCCGGGAGGTGGAGCTTGCAGTGAACTGAGATCCAGCCACTGCACTCCAGTCTGGGCGACAAAGCAAGACTCCATCTCAAAAAAAAAAAAAAAAAAAAAAAGAAATGCCCACAAATTTTTAACTGGACAGATGGCTGCCTTTGTCGAGATTATTTTTTCTTGCCTTTCTGTAACTAAATAATAGACAGGAGTATGAAGGCAGGTGAAGTGTGTAACTTAAAGCACGGAGCTACCTGCCCTGTCATTTCTCTTCCTTCTCCTCCCATAGGATAGAATGTCAACAAGGTAATGACCCAGCTTCAACCATGTATAAAAGGACAACAGTTGGGTGACACCAGAGCAAACAAGATGAAATAAACCTGGGTGCCTGAATGACTACAAGGGGTAGAGCTGCTCCACCAGCCTCCTCCATTCATTCCTAGGATATTGCACAATAAAGAAACCTAAATCTTATTTGAGTCATCACATTTTAAGAGCTCTTTGTTATCACAATTTAGCCAATCCCTGATACAATAAATAAGCACACAGTTATTATTGTACCCTAGATATTCCCTGACAGTTTTGCTTGTCAATTAGTCCTCAATTTCTGTAAAAGGCAACTCCATTATTCAAATTCTTTAGGCCAAAAACTTAGAGTCATCTTTCACTCCTCACTGTGTCTCACATACCATTTCCAGTTCAATCCATTAGCAAATACTATTGGCTGAGCTTTCAAAATAGTTCCTAAATTTGACCATTTCTTACCACCTCCAAGTTTTTGGACAATTACCTTAGTCCAAGTCATTATCTGCCTCTTTGACTATTTAATAGCTTTCTAGCTAACATGTGTGCTTGTTACCAGAGAGTTTATTCTCCATAGCTGGAAGAGAGTCCTTTATTTGCCGCAACTTAGAGTATGCTGCTCTTCTGCTCAAATCTTCCTGTGGATTCCCATCTTGATTTAAAAAAATAATAATAAAAGTTCTTAGAATGGGCTACCATACCATCAGAGCTCAGTTATATAATTGGTTTTGTTACTTAACTCCCCTCGACCCCTGCAATAACTCACCCCACCTATGCCACACTGGCTTCCATACTGCTTGTTGAACATGCCAACCATAATCCTGACTCAGAGCTTTGCATATTTATTCCCTCTGCATAAAATGCTCTTTTCCCCAGATATTAGTGCTGCCTATTGCCACCTCATTGATATCTCTGCTCAAAGTTCAACTTACAGAGGCCTTCCCTGAGCACCTTACATAACACAGCAATCTCTTCCCCATCTCACATGTCACTCTATCCCCTTGCCATGCTTTGGTTTTCATATCCATTATTATCTCCAGGTTTTGTGTGTGTGTGTGTGCATGTGTGTGTGCATGTATACCCACAAATTTTTAAAAATAAATTGTGAGCTATCAATTGAATGTTATAAACTTTAGCTATTTGGTCTCAATTGTCTTGCAGAGAAATGACCACAAGCCTAAAAGCCATAAATCCTGGGAGTTTATCCCTTATATAAACACACTATAAATATTTATTTTTAAAATTTTGTATTTTCCCCATTAGGATATAAGCACCATGTTAATAAAACTTTGTATTCTGTCTGGAATGATTTTTATGCAAAATAAGCATTTCATGAATGATTAAATTGGAGAAATGAAATGAACAAAACCCGATCTGACCAATGTGCTTATAGAGAGGAACACAGAGGATGTTAGGAATTTCACAGACAAGAGTCCAACCCAGTGAGACGGTGTCAAAGCAGGCTTCTTAGAAGATCCAACTTCTACATCAACTCTGAAGAGCAGTAGTGCTTCAGTACATACATGCCAGGCAGAGGAAAACGTACAAGTCAAACGGACAAGAGAGCATTCGAGGAGGTTGAACGAGAGCTATGAAGTGGTGAGTGCAGAATCTAGTAGGGAAGGAGGGCAGATCAATAGGTAACAGCCACTTCCACTTGCCAGACACAGGACTTAATGCTTGACATATATTAAGTGATGAATGAGGAAGAAATGACTAAAAAGTTTAGAGAATTTCCTAAAGATTACTTAGCTGGTTATATGGCAGAATCAGAATTCAAGTTCATGTCTTCCAAGTTCCAAAATCTAGCTCTCTTCATTTCACTGTAGTCTTCCATCCTAAGGTATCTGAAGTTGTACCATGGGAAGACATTGAAAAACATTGAGTAGGGGGTTGGACATGAACACATTTCTCCTTTTAAAAGATCTTGCTCATGGTCATGTAGAGAATGTAGAAAGTCAAGTAAACCTAGATACAGGAAGACCTATAAGAATTGTTGGGAAAATTCAGGCAAGAAGTTATGAAGTCCTCAATTAAAGCAGTAGCACACAGGGACACATGATTTTGATAGGTTAATAGACTGAATAGGATTTGTGCAACAGATTTTTGAAATAACTCCTGGATTTCTAGTGTAGGAAAATGTTAGGGAGAAAAATAGGTGTCATCCACAAAGTTGGGGAATGAAGTAGGTAATGTATACAGAGAGTATTATCTCAAACAGTTCAATCTGGTCACAGAGCCACCTAATGCATGGATCTGGAATAAACTCCCAAGACTCACGATTTTTAGGTTTGTGGCCATTTCTCTGCAAGACAATTGGACTACATGGCTAAAGTTTATAACGTAAAACACAGAGAGATAAGAGGCATAAAGCTAGTTCAGGAATCTAGTTATGTCTGGAAAAGTCTATACTTTGTAAGAACAGGAAACAGCAGGTACTGTTACAGAAAATACTGAACTATATAATTTGCATAAAAAACAAACACCAAAATTAATTACTCATAACAATATAATGTCATATGTGTTGGAGTAAGCCTTTTGTCTTCCAATGTTACTTACTCATAAGAGCTGTCTTTTTAAGAGAAGAAAGAAGAAAGGTGTTTTCCAAGAAAAAGAAGTAAAAACAGCATTTAAAAAAATTTAACTTATCTCAAGAAAATGCTAATGGTGGTGAAATATCAAAAACAAGCAAAGGTAA
>NW_022294567.1:0-11655 GCF_002776525.5 Piliocolobus tephrosceles | reverse complement strand
AAAAAAAAAAAAAAAAAAAGTATTGGCAAGAATGTGGAGGACCTGGGATTCCTGTACACTGCTGATGGGATTATAAAATAGTACCACCAGGATCGAAAACCATTTGGCAGTATATGAAGAGAGTTAAACATACACCTGCCGTATGATCTAGCCATTTCAATCCTGACTGTTGACAGTACTGAATTTTATCTTAGCCCTTTGCTCCTAGAAATAGTGAAGGTTAAGGAATCCCTCCACTCTTTTGTTCCAGATAACACCCTACTGGAAAGAACCAGTGACTTCCCATATAACTTGGATAAGACTCCCAGATGCTCCCTTGTTTATCTATGACCAGGCCAGACACAGACCCTCTAAATTCCCAGTCTTGGCATCATAAATGATTAGCTGGACTGCTTGTCCCCACAGATCAGTAAGAACAAAATAACTGTGACTAAACTTTGGTTCAGATTCTCTCCTCCAAGTCCCTGAGCTTTGGCCCAACCCCAGCTTGTGCCAACCCACAGCCCTCCTGAGGGTCCCTCCTGAGAACAGGCTGTCCGCAGGGTACAACCTGCTCGATGGTGACCCTCTTGCTCAGCCCACTTTCCCATAATAGTTCTCTGTAGCCACATTTACACCTCCCTATACAAGATCAGCCCTTTGCCTAACCTCTGAGACACTTGAGGATCATATCATCAGACTGTTTCCCTATTGTAATAGTCCCCCCCACACCCCACAACAATCCTTTTTAATAAATTCTCTTTTTACAGAATCTAGATTTATAGTTTTGTTTGATAGTAATTGTTTGGACGAACGGAGGCAGGATGGTTCACTTCCGGGTTCTTCTTCACCACCAACTCTTCCCGTGTGTGTGAGAATGCAGCTGACGCCCGGGAAGGTGCAGATTAATCAGGCATGCACCAGGTGATGTCAATCCGAAGAGACCAAGATTTACCTGGTGGCACCTGCGGAGCGACATGCCCGTGCCCCGCCTATTGCCCTTCCACTCCTAGAAAAGTCGCTCCCAGCAGATGCGCCCGGGGGCGGGCTTTCTCAGCCCCCACTCTTGTCGGGACTGTATTAGAAACTCCACCCCCCGCCCCCCCCAGCTCCGGTCCCTGAAGCTAGATGACCAAAGAATAAATTTGCAGTTTTGCTTTTAGCCTTGCCTACTCGCTGGTTCTTTTGTGCCCACTCTGGTGGTCTTAGAAAAACAAATCAGTAATTACATGAGAAATAAAAAAATACGCTCATGCAAAGATGTATACAGAAATGTTCACAGCAGGCCTTTTGTAAAGTCTCCCAACTGGAAACCACCTGGTTTTCCAATAACAGGTGAATGTGTAAACACTGTGTGGCCACACTAGGGAAGGCTTCTCACCAATAAAAAGGGACAAATTGTTGATGCAGCATGGATCTAGATCAAGATAATTATTCAGAGTGAGAAAGGGTAGTTTAAAAATGAGTACATATGGAATCATTTCCTTTGGATAGAGTATCCTTGGGGGATGTCTTCAAAGACCCCCAGTGGATGCATGAAACTGCCATAGTGCCAAACCCTACATTAGCCATGTCTTTTCCTACACATACCTGCCAGTGATCACAGTTAATCCAGATGAAGCTAATCTGGTGCTACACGGTTGCTGTCCATCAGAATACGTTTCTGTTGACATCTTCCACTCACAAATCTCATGCTTTTTCCACACTACCCAGGCACTTCTCACACACTCTAGCCTTAACTTTTCCATTTTGAGGTGCGACAGCAAAACTGGCACAAATTTCTTTTTCCTTCTTCACAATTTCATAGAAGATTCTTTCTGTAGATCTTAGCAACCTCATTATGTGATTTTGTTTTCCTGGCAGCTTGAGAGGGGCACATGTTAGCAAGAAGGAGCACAGCCTCCCTGCCAGGTGCTCTGTCCTGCGTGTACCCTGGGCTAGACACACCCTCCTCTGGCTTGCTGTGGTCTTGCTTCACCTTGCGATGCAGGGGCTCCATCCACAGCCCTCTGTCCAGGAGCACCCAGGGTCTGCTTACATTTTTTCAGGGTCAGGGAGCTCACTGCTGTGTGGGCGGCTGGGCCCAGTACTTTATGGGGAGGGGGAGAGTGGAGGGCAACACTGTCCTGGGCGCATTGAGCAGCCCAGGTAACAACGTGCCCTCGGTGTTCCCTATGGCTGGGTAGTCCTTCCTGTCAGAATGTGCTTCCCGTGACAACCAGAAGCCTGTGACTCCTAGCTGGTAGAAGTGTCCTCCGCTTGCCCCTGGAGCTGTGCAGAGCACATCTTATCCTGCATTTTCTAAAATGTTTGAATAAAACCAGCGTGTCATTCCTCTGCCGCCTCTCCCCTAGTTCCCTTGCCTTTCTTAGACCTCAGATCATTCTGATAATCTCCTTGGGGTAGATTCAATGACTGTTGGTCATCATCAGCTGTGCCTCTTCCTGCTGGAGGATGGGATGTTTGCATGTAGCTGAACTATGGCCTTGCCATGAGAATTGTTTTGGCCAATGCTATGTGGGTAGGAGCATCATAGACCCCTTACAAGGCTTCTGTAAAAGCCAGCCTGTGTTTGTCATGTCTCTTTTCCCTCTGCTACTAGACGGAATGCTCTAAATAAAAACCAGACTCTGTCAGCTTGTGTCCCAAAGTTAAAACGACATGGTTCGAGCCACAGCCAACTCACATTGGATGTGGAATGTGAGGGAGATGACACTGAGATTTGGGAGTCTTTTGTTATTGCAGCAAAACTCAGCCCATCCTGACTCATATGACTCATTTGCCAAAGTCTCTTAGAAACTGGGATATCTCACCTTAAGAAGATGTCAATGGTCTGGAGTAGGATAGTATGCCCAATTCCTTGTCCAGAGATGATGGAAACGTCTATGAATTCAGCATCTCTTACAGAAGCACATCATTTGAGTGCAGCCCATTCCTTATGTACATGAACAGCTGGCAGAAAATGACTTTCTCATTCTTCACCTAAGCAAAACAGCATCTGCATCTGAAGAGACCACTTGCCCTTCACTGGCATTAAATTTCATCCTACTGACTCTGACCTATTTCCCTAGGCTGTAGGGCTAACTTTTTGAACATTGTATTATGAAATTTTCAAACACACAAAAAAGTTGAAAAAAAAAGTACAATGAAAACCTGTATACTCACCACCTAGACCTTAAAATTTATATTTTACTGTAGTTGCTTTATCACATGTCTATCTATCCTTCCATCTATCTATCAATCCATCTTGTCTTTTGATGACTTTCAAAGTGAGTTATAGACATCAGTACACTTTCCCTGCCCCCCTCAAACATTTCAACATGCATACATTGGCTAAAGTTCAATATTTATTTGTTTTTTAGGTGTATACAGAGTTCTAGCTGTCCTGTTCCATCCAAAAGGGGAAAACCAAGAAGCACTTGTGAAGTTAACATTTCAGAGACAGAGGATCACTAAAAGGCTGAGCCTTAACCATAGGACTGTGATTACTCTTCTGCCCTTTGCCACCTCACTACGACATTATTAAAGGGCCTACTAACTGCAGTTCCTCTTACCCAGTACACCATGTCTGATATCAAGAAAAAATTACAAGTCATACTAAAAGGCAAAACACAAAGTTTGAAGAAAAAGAGCAAGCATCAGACCCAGACTCAGATATGGCAGGAGTGTTACACTTATCAGACTGGGAATTTAAAACAACTACAGCTAATATGCTAAGGGCTCTAATGCATCAAGTAGACAGCATGCAAGAACCTGTTAAGCAGAGAGATGGAAATCCACTAGAGATCAGAAACACTGTTATAGTGATGAAAAATGCCTTTGATAGGCCCATGAGTATACCAGACATGGTTGAAGAAAGACTCTCTAACCTTGAGGATATATCAATAGAAACTTCCAGGACAGAAAAGCAAAGAAGAAAGAGACTGAAAAAGTGAAATGGACTATTCAAGGACTGTGCAACAACTACAGACAAAAATAAATAAATAAATAAATAAATAAATAAATAACATACACATAATGGGGATGCAAGAAAGAGAAGAGAAACAAAGAGAAAGAAACAGAAAAAATATTTAAAACAATCATAGCCTGAGCAACATAGGGAGACCCCATCTCTACAGAAAAATTAAAAAATTAGCTGGGCATGGTGCACACCTCTGGTCCCATCTATTCAGTGGGGTGAGGTGAAAGGATCATGTAAGCCTGGGAGGTCAAGTCTGCAGTGAGCCATGACTGCACCACTGCACTTCAGCCTGGGTGACAGAGTGAGACCGTGTCTCAGAAAATAAATAAATCGATGTGGTGGCACACACCTGTGGTCCCAGCTACTCAGGAGGCTGAGGCAGGATGATAGCTTGAGTCGGTACAGGAGTTCTGGGCTGCAGCGCACTATGCCGCCTGGGTGTCTGCACTAAGTATGGCATTAGTATGGTGACTTCTGGGGAATGGGGGACCACCAGGTTGCCTAAGGAGGGGTGAATTGGCCCAGGTCAGAAATGGAACAGGTCAAAATTCCCTTGCCGATCACGCCTGTGGAAGGTTCCAGCCTGAGCAACATAGCCAGACACCACCTTTTAAATCAATCAACAACAACAACAGATGACAGAGATTTTCACCAAATTAATAGCAGGCACCAAACCATAGATCCAGGAAGCTCTGTGAACACCAAGCAGAATAAATGCTAAAAAAACACCCACCCAGGCACAGCATATTCAAACTAGAAAAATCAAATATAAACAAAACACTACTGGAGGCCAAGGCAGTTTGATCAGAGGCCAAGGTGGATATATTACTTGAGGTCAGGGGTTCGAGACCAGCCTGGCCAACATGGCAAAACCTCATCACTACTAAAAACACAAAAATTAGCTGGACGTAATGGTGGGCACCTGTAATCCCAGCTACTTGGGAGGTGGAGACAGGAGAATCGCTTGAACCCAGGAGGTGAAGGTGGCAGTGAGCTGAGATTGTACCACTGCACTGCAGCCTGGTGACAGAGTGAGACTCTGTTCCAAACAAACAAACAAAAACAAAACAAAACTATTGAAAAAAGCCAGAGGAAAAAGCCACCTTACCTACAGGGAGCAAAGAGAAGGATAACAACTGCCTTCTCCTCAGAAACCATGCAAATAAGAAGAGTGTGAAGTGAAATATTTAACATCCTGAGAGCGAAAAAATAAACAACCTGGAATTCTGTACCCTGCAAAATTAGTCCTCAAAACTGAAGAAATACAGACTTTCTCAGACAAACAAAAATTGAGGGAATTTATTGTCAGTACATGTGCCTTGTAAGAAATATTGAAAGAAGTTCTTCAGAGAGAAAGAAAAACATACAAGTCAGAAACTTGGATCTATATAAAGAGAGCACTGAAGAAGGAATGAGTGAAGATAAAACAGAAACTGTTATTTTTTTAAATTCTGAATTGATCTAACAGATAACAGTGTTCAAAATAATAATAACAATGTATTCAATTATGTATTCATATATGTGTGTATATATCCACAGAAACATATATACTTAAGTATGCTTATGTATAAGTGAAATGAATGACAGTAGTGATATAAGAGATAGGAGGCAGGAGTTGGGATTATTTTGCTATTATAAGGTGCTTGGTACAACCCATGAAGTAGTATACGGTATTTGAAAATGGACTTGCATTAGTTGTAGACGTATATTGCAAATCTAAGGAAAACACTAAAAGAAGTGAAAAAAATAAGAAGAAAAATATTTGTTTTAAAGAAATTGTCTTCGTCCATTTGGGCTGCTATAACAAAATACTTTACACTGCATAATTTATAAATAAGAGAAATTTATTTTTCATAGTTCTGGAGGCTGGGAAGTCCAAGATCAAGGCAATAGCAGGTTTGGTGTCTGATAAGGGCTCACTCCCTGTTTCCAAGATGGTACCTTCTTGCTGTGTCCTTGTGTGGTGGAAAAGAAGAACAGCCCCCTCTCACCTATTTCATTAAAGCACTAATCCATTAATGAAGGCTCCACCCTTATAACTTAATCACCTCCTAAGGGCCTCACTTCTTACATTCGTGATTAAATTTCAACATATGAATTTTGGGGGAACATATTCAGACCCTAGCAGAAATATGCAGACAATTTATTTATTTTTTGGTCATATAAAATGCTGAATTAAAATAACAAAAGGCAAAAAAAAAAAAAAGAGTGGAAGACAAAAATATAGGAACAAATAACAAGGCAACAAATAGAAAAAACAGTAACAGATATGGTAGATATAACGCTAGCAATGTCAATAATCATTTTGAATGCCAATGGTCTAAATACACCAACTAAGACAGAGATTCTGCAAAGCAAAAAAACTATCAACAGGGTAAATACACAACCTATAGAATGAAAGAAAATGTTTACAACCTATGCATCTAACAAAACTCTAATATCTAGAATCTATAAGGAACCTAAATCAACAAAGAAAAGGCAAACAACCACACTAAAAATGGGCAAAGGACATGCACAGACACTTCTCCAAAGATATCTGCACAGCCAACAAGTATATGAAAAAATACTCAATATCAAAACCACAATGAGATATCATCTCACAGCAGTCAGAATGGCTATTATTAAAAAGTCAAAAAATAACAGATGCTGTAGAGATTGTGAACAAAAGAGAATGCTTATACACTGCTGGTCAGAATATAAATTAGTTCAGCCACTGTAAAAAGTAGTCTGAAGATTTATCAAAGAACTTAAAACAGAACTACCGTTCAACCCAGCAATTCTGTTCCTGGGTGTATACCCGAAGGGATATAAACCATTCTACCATAAAGACACATGCAGGCATATGTTCATCGCAGCACTATTCACAACAGCAAAGACATGGATTCAACCTAGATGCCCATCAATGATAGACTATATATACACAATGGAACACCACAGAGCCATAAAAAAAGAATGCAATCAATGTCCTTTGCAGCAACATGGATAGAGCTGGAGGCCATCATCCTAAATGGATTAACACAGGAACAGAAAACCAAACAATGAATGTTCTCACTTATAAGTGGGAGCTAAACACTGAGTACACACGGACACACAGAAGGGAACAGCACACATCCGGGGCCTACTTAAGGATGGAGGATGGGAGGGGGGTGAGGATTGAAAAACTACCTATTGAGTACTCTGCTTGTTACTTGTGTAACAAAATGGCCAGTACACCAAACTCCTGTGACATGCAGTTGACCCACGTAGTAATAAACCTTCACATGAACCCCTTGAACGTAAAATAAAAGGTGGGAAGAAAGAAATAAAATAAAATAAAAGAGATTGCCAGAGTAGATTAAAAAATCTGACACCACTATATGTAGTCTACAAGAAACCCATTCTAAATATAAAGATGCACCTAGATTAAAATTAAATGGATGGTGAAAGATATACCATACTAAAACTTATCAAAAACATCCCCAGAATATCTCCATTAATTTCAGGCAGAGCAGACTTGAAGAGCAATAAAAGTTACCAGACATAAAGAGGGACATTACATAAGAAAAAGGAGTCATCAATTCTCCAGGAAGACATAACAATCCTGAATGTGTATACGCCCCTAACAACAGAGCATAGAAATATGTGAGGGAAGAACTGACAGAACTGCAAGGAGAAACAGGTGAATCCACTACTAAAGTTGAAGACTTCAACACTCATTGATCAGAAATCGGCAGACCAAGCAGGCAGAAAATCAGTAAGAACACAGTCGAACTCAACAACACCGTCAATCAGCTGGATATAATGACCATCTACGGACTACTTCATCCAATAACAGAAAATTACACATTCTTCTCAAGCTGGCATGGAACATTCACCAAGATACCACATTTTGGGCTATGAAACACACCTTAACAAATTTAAAGAATATATGTCATATACTGTGTGCTCTCAGACCACAGCAGAATTAAACTACAAATCAATAAAATAAAGACAGCAGGAAACCATCAAATTACCTGGAGATTGAACAATACTCTTTTAAGTAATATCTGGGCCAAAGAAGAAATCTAGGGAAATTAAACAAGATTTTGAACTAACGAAAGTGAAAAGACAACTAATCAAAATGTGTGGGATGTAGCAAAAGCAGTGATTAGAGAGAAATTTATAACATTGAATGAATTAAAGTGATGATTAGATTCTATATTAGCAAAGAAGAAATGTCAAAGATCAGTAATCTAGGCTTCCACCTTATGAAAACAGAAAAATGAACAAGTTAAATCCAAAGTAAACAGAAGAAAGTAAATAATAAAAACTAAAACATCTCAATGAAATTGAGAACAGGAAGTCAGTAGAGAAAATCAGCAAAATCAAAACCTGTTTATTTGAAGGTAGGTGAAACTCATAAGCCTCCAGCCAGGCTAAGAAAAAAAGGAGACACAAATTACTAATACGAAAAATGAAAGGGGTGACATCACTAATGTCCTTTTATGGATATTGAAAGGATCATAAAGCAATATTATGAAAAACCTGATGCCCACAAATCTGATAACCTAGGTGAAATGAAACAATTCCTTGAAATACACTTTCTGTCAAAACTCATTCAAGAAGAAATACACAATCTGTGCTGGGAGATGGTGGCTCATGCATGTAATCCCAGCACTTTGGGAGGCTGAGGAGGGAGGATCTCTTGAAGTCAGGAGTTTGAGACCAGCCTGGGCAACATAGTGAGATCCTGTCTCTACAAAATAAAAAATGTGATGGGTATGGTGGTGCATGCCTGTTGCCCCAGCTACTTGGGAGCTGGAGGTGGGAGGATTGCTTGAGCACAGGATGTCAAGGCCACAGTGAGGAGTGGTTGCACCACTGCACTCCAGCTTGGGCGACAGAGTGAGAGCCTGTCTCAGAAAAAAGAAAAAGGAAAAAAAAGACAATCTGAACAGGTCTATCTGTGTTAAAGAAACCAAATCAATAATTAATAACCTTTCAACAGAAAGCACCAGGCCCAGATACGTTCACTGGTTAATTCTACCAAAAATTCAAGGAAGAAATTATGTCATCATTCTACAGTCTCTTCCAGAAAATAGAAGCAGAGAGAATACTTCCTAACTCATCCTAAGATGCCAGTATTACTGTAGTACCAAAATCACACGAAGCCATTATAAGAAAAGAAAACTATGGGACCAATATCTCTCATGAACATAGATGCAAAATTCCTCAACAAAATACTAGCAAGTAGAATCTCACAATGTAAACAAAGAATTATACACCAAGACCAAGAGGGATTTATCCCAGGTATGCAAAGCTGGTTTAATATTCAAAACTTATTTAGATATATAAATTATCACACCAACAGGCTAAAGAAGAAAAATCACATGATTATATCAATAGATGCAGAAATCACTTTTGACAAAATACAACACCCATGATAAAAAAAAAAAAAAAAAAACTCAGTAAACTAGTACTAGAGGGGAACTTCCTCAACTTGATAAAGAATATGTGCAAAAATCCTACAGCTAACATTGTACCTAACAGTGAGAAACAGCTTTCCTGCTAAGATCAGGAACAAAGCAAGCATGTCTCCTCTCACCACTCTTTTTCAACACTGTGCCAGAGTCTTAGCTAATGTGATAACACAAGAAAGGGAAATAAAAGGTATACAGATTGGAAAGGAGGAAAAAATATACTCTCTGTCTGCAGATGACATGTTTGTCTATATAGAAAATCTGAAAAGAATAAACAAAAAAATTCTAGGCTGGGCGTAGTGGTTCACACCTGTAATCCTAGCACTTTGGGAGGCCAAGGTGGGTGGATCACTTGAGCCAAGGAGTTCGGAGACCAGCCTGGGCAACATGACAAAACCCTGTCTCTACCAAAAACACAAAAATTAGCCAGGCATGGTGGTGTATGCCTGTAATCCCAGCTACTTGGGAGGCTGAGGTGGAAGAATCGCATGAGCCTGGGAGGCGGAGTTTGCAGTGAGCCTAGATCACACCACTTCACTCTGGCCTAGGTTACAAAGCGAGGCTCTGTCTCAGAAAAAAAAGAAAAGAAAGAAAGAAAATTTAAAATTAGAAAATTAGTAATTATACTAAGGTTGCAGGATACAAGGTTAATGTCCAAAAGCCAATCACGTTCCTAGATACCTACAATGAACAAGTGGAACTTGAAATTAAAACACGATACCATTCAGCTAGTATCATACTGAATGGGGAAAAACTGAAAGCCTTCCCTCTAAGATCTGGAACACAACACAGATGCCCACTTTCACCACTGCTGATTCAACATAGGACTGGAAGTCCTAGCTAGAGTAATCAGACAAGAGAAAGAAATAAAGGGCATGCAAATTGGAAAAGAAGAAGTCAAATTATCCTTGTCTGCAGATGATACGATCTTGTATTTGAAAAAACCCTAAAGATTCCACACACAAAAAATTAGAACTGATAAACAAATTCAGTAAAGTTACAGGATACAAAATCAACATAGAAAAATCAGTAGCATTTCTAGATGCCAACAGTGAACAATTTGACAAAGAAATTAAAAGAGTAATCCCATTTACAATAGCCACAAATAAGATCAAACACCTAGGAATTAGCCAGAGAAGTGAAAGATCTCAATAACGAAAACTATGAAACACTGATGAAAGAAATTGAAGAGGACATCCAATAATGGAATGAAATTCCAGGATCATGGATCAGAAGAATCAATATTGTTAAAATGTCCATAATACTCAAAGCAGCCTACAGATTCAATGCAATCCCCATCAAAATACCAATGACATTCTTCACATAAACAGAAAAAAAAAAAATCCTAAAATTTATATGGAACCCTAAAAGACCCAGTATAGATAAAGCTATCCTAAGCCAAAAGAACAAAACTGGAGGAATCACATTACTTGACTTCAAATTATACTACAGAGCTATAGTAACTAAAGCAGCATGGTACTGGCATAATGACAGACACATAGACCAATGGAACAGAATAGAGAACCCAGAAACAAATCCACACACCTACAGTGAACTCATTTTCAACAAAGATACCAAGAACACATACTGGGGAAAAGACAGTCTCTTCAGTATATGGTGCTGAGAAAACTAGATTTCCATATGAAGAAGAATGAAACTAAATCCTAGACTTCTGTATCTTGCCATATGTAAAATCAAATCAAAAGTGTTTAAAGACTTAAAATATTGAACTATGAAATTACTACAAGAAATCATTGGGGAAAATCTCCAGGACATTATTCAGGGCAAAAATGCTTTCCTTCTCTCCTTCTTTCCTTCTGACAGAGTCTTGCTCTATCACCCAGGCTGCAGTGCAGTGGTGTATTGTCTGCCCACTGCAACTTCCACCTCCTGGGTTGAAGCCTTTCTCGCATCTCAGCCTCCCAAGTAGCTGGTATAACAGGTGTGTGCCACCATGCCCCAGTAACGTTTGTATTTTTAGTAGAGCCAAGGTTTCACCATGTTGGTCAGACTCGTCTTGAACTCCTGGCCTCAAGCAATCCACCCCTGTAAGTGTCACAAAGCACTGGGATTACAGGCATGAGCCACTGCACTTTACTCAAAAATTTATTTAGCACTACCCTACAAACAGAGGCAGCCAAAGCAAAATTGGACTAATGGGAGCACATCAAGTTAAAAAGCTTCTGCATAGCAAGCTCTTGGGTCTCTGGGTCTGCTTTTACTGGATTCCCCTGCATGTACCTGGTCTGGGGGTATAGGGTTGATCCCTGGCCAGCC